>NC_045428.1:11830640-11905640 GCF_902635505.1 Sarcophilus harrisii | reverse complement strand
TGACTCCAGAGACAGCCAGCTAATAAATATCTAAAGTGGATTTGGAACCCAAATACTCCTAGTTCCAGCTCCATCATTCTATCCATGTCATGCTGTCTCTCATAAGGAGAAAGAGGAGGTGATTAAGCCCTATCCATTTTTAAAAGTGCTATTAAAATTAAATAATTAACACGATTATAATGATCTCTCAAGTTTCTTCCAGAACTAAGGAAGTGCCAGAAACATTTTTGAAAGGTCCACCTTTCCACTCACTAGAGGGCAGTAATGTCCATCCACAAGACTGTCACAGAGCAGTTGATTTAAATCATCTTTATCTGGCAGAAGTGTGAGGAATTAGGTGACATAGGTGGCTAGTTTGAGGTTGTTATTTATAAGTAAGTGAAGGGAACCAGAGCTAAAGAACAAATCCTAAACTTATAGCCAAATGCACTGGTGCCTCCATTAATGAACTTCCTAGAAATATAGATTTTGTATATGAAGCCAATCATGTGAAAGAAAAACAAAAGAACAGAAGTATTAACTTGAGCAATCATGCAATGGAGCGAGGGACTTCTCATCTATAATTGCACCCAGCTACTTGTGGATCCTTCTTCTTCCTCTCTCATTGAGGAGGTCCTCAAGGGAGGGATGGAGAGTATAGGAAGCAGAGATCTTGTCTCCATCTGTTACACCACATCCCTCTAGCCTCTAAAGTTAGCCTCCCCCACATTTCTACGTCCTTTTCTTCCTCTCTTGAGAAATTATCTCTTTCATGACCATTAGCACTCAATGAGTGTGCTCTTCAGTCTCCTCACTCACTTCCCCCATCAACCCAGGAAAGAGCTGTGGCTGATAAACAGCCTTTTATACTCATTGGCTTGACTGACTGACTCATTAGAAATTCAGAGAAAGAAATTCATACTGAAATATTAGCTAGACCAATTCATTTGGTTTCCAGTTGTAAAAGGAAAACCTTTCCTTAAGCTCTGAGAATTGCAGCCCATCAAGAAAGAAGTTGGGAAAAGAAAGAGAATACTTTAGGGAAGACCATGAAAACTAATTAGGTCCAATTGATTCTTCTTGAAGAGAAAGATAATTTAGTCACTCGATTGTAGTTGTGGAGATGGGGATTACATGTGTATCTGGGAAGTGGGTTTGAAAGGTATAATGAGGGCCCCCCATGTATAACCACAGGGAAATGGGGACGTAATTCAGCTCATGCCCAGGGGAGGAAATGATAACCATGTGGTTAGAATAGAGGTTTATCAAAATGGCAGATGATCTTGACTTTAAGTTGGGGGATGCTGGAGCCTCAGATATCTTTCTCATGCTATATTCTGCTTTGCCCAACAATGCTTCAATGTTCATACGACTGAGATATCCACTTCCTGAAATAGAAAACATGGTTATGAAGAAGCTCTTGTAATAAGTATCACTATCTCTTCTGGAAAGAACTATAAAGCTATCTGCCCCTGTTACGGATGTAGCATATATAGTAAGAGACATTTTAGCTGAGGAAGTACCCACATTTGGCTGAAGGTGGCTTCAGAAGTGTGGTTTTGTGGAGAAGTGATAGAGATAATTATCAGCCAATGGTCAGCTATGACAGAGGAGGCTGCTGTCCCAATGAAAGCCATGGAAAAATAGCTAGCATCCAACAGGGCAATGGTTTCAGCTTTAGTTGGGGGCCTGAAGAGGCTTTCTGCTCCATCCCTAACCCATCTGTGGCCCCATCCTCCACACCCTGACTTCATATCTTTGCTATTCCTTTGATGTTTTATTTTGTTTGCTTTCTTCCTCTTAGCCCAGATAGCCTTCTACCTCTCTGCCACTTAGCCCCTTTTCCTATCTCCCCAACTCTCTGAAAAAGATAGGAGCAAGACCCTGGTAAAACAAATATTTCTTTCTCTTCCTCAATTGGGGACTGGTGACAATGAATGGGATTTCTTGAAATTGAGGGGTTTTTGTTTGTTTGTTTGCTTTTTGCTATTCAGACTATAAGCAGTTAAGATGTGCATTCTGGATTCTAACAAAAACCCTCTCTCCCCTTTTCCTTTCTATTCTTCCTTATCTGGGTCCCTGGGTCCCTGTATCTCACTAGTATTGTTTCCTTCTGTAACAGGGGATAAGATTCCTTCCCCTTATCTACCTACATCTCTTCCAAATCTTTGAAGTGAGAGAAGGGGTTGGGGGAGGCATTTCTTTCTCAGGTACCCAAGAGGTCCCCCTCCTTCTTTCCAGTTTTCTTCCTGACACATTTGTTAAAAATCAAACATGAACAAGCTGCAAATAATATGATTTTTAAAGTGAAAAGTAAAAAGGAAAGTATCCAAGAATCCTTAAAACATCTCTTGGAATCAGGTATTTTATTCAGTCATAAATGATTTTAAGGAACCACTGAAGTAAAAGAATCAAATAATATGTTAAGAAAATTTATGCTCCTGTGCTTAAAACAGATTGAAGACATTTGGATGGAAGAGAAGATGGGATTCAGCTTAACTCTAATCAACCAATCAATCAACCAGGCGATAATTATTTATTAAGTGCTTACTGTGTACCAATCACTGAAAATCTTGATTGAACCATGGCTCTACAATAATGATAGGCTGTTTCCTTTCTATCTTAATAGATGAGTCTTCAGGGGATTGCTCAAAGCTCAGAGAGTTTACTTATCTGTAGTCACACAACTAATGAGCAAGAGAGGTAGGGTTGGAGCCCAGATATTCCTGATTCTAAACCTTCATGCCATGGGTACAAAAAAATGGAACAATCCCAACTCACAAGGAGGTCACAGGAATGACAGTGACCAATAGAAATAACTCCAGAATAACTGCATAGAAAAAAGAACTCAAGATACATGAAGGCATTGGATCCATGGTTACCATTTACTCTAGGAGTCTCAGCCGAGGGGCAGAAGCTTGCTTAGCTCTCTGCTCGTTGCTACCTAAGCCAGGTACAACTAATATCTGTTGTCTGGGCCTGTTACTGAGCAGAAGCTGATTTCACCAAAATATCTTTGCCTGCCTCGATACCACACCCTCGTGATGGCACAGACTTTGGAGCTTCTTACAATTGTCTGAAAACTCACTGTGGGATTTTCTCCCTGGGAGACATTAAATGCTGTTTTATGGATTTTCATAAACATTTTATGAGAGGAAACGTGTTTCCAGAAACATTCTTTCTTTTTTGGCCTCCCTAGAAAATAATTGTGATGCTATGTTAAACTCCCTTGGAGAAGGTTAAGATGAATACTCCAAATAGGGGTGAATTAGCCATCTCTTCTCCCAATGAGTCTAGCCCAATCCCTTGGATCTCAATGGTTTACAGAGACCTTCAGGTACTGTGATAAGAATCCTAGCATTTCTGTGGGTTTTAAAGCTGGGAAAGCTATCCACCAAAAAAAAAAAAAAGCCCTGTTTGAGACTTGGAATAACTGAGGTAAGTGTTACAGGTGTTATTATTCCTATCATACACAAAGAAATGGAGGCTTAGAGAAGTTAACAGAAGGACAAGAATACTTTAAGGACCACATCCATACCAATTGATGGGGGTATTTTTTTTGTTTGTTTTTGTGCATAAGGCAAAGAGAATAGAGAGAGGAGGAAAAATTTTCCCTGAAATTATAATAAATATTATAATTATAAATTATAATAACATATTTGCTTAAATCTTTTGTGTCCACAGATATGTGTGGTCCCTCTTGTGGGTGAAGGACCTGCTAGACTTTCCCATGAACTCTTCCAGTAGATAGGTGAGAGATAGAAGCAGGATTTGGAAATGCAGCTTCCTGACTGAAGTTCAGAACCAGTCGTGTCCATTTTTCTGCCCTATTTCCAATCTTCTCATTTTTCAAATATGAAGAAACCTGACCTAGAACAGAAAGGAAAACAAAACAGGAAAAGCTCACAGGAGTTCTTAAGACTTTATAGAACATTCACATGGAAAAGGGAGTGGTTTTCCAGGCAAACAGAACTTTTCTCCAAAACCTTTGCAGACAGGTTTAAATGGGGAGTTCCAGAGGCACACATGAGCAGAGAAAGCAAAACAAGGCACCTGGTGCTGTCAGGTACAGGGTTATTGAGATTTTAAAATGTTCTCATTCAAATCTTTGTTTCATTCCATTTTCATAGCTAGTTAACTAAAATTCAAACTAAATCAACACAGCAGCCACACTTTGTACCAGAAATACCTTTGTGGGG
Organism: Sarcophilus harrisii; assembly: GCF_902635505.1. Classification (NCBI taxonomy): domain Eukaryota; kingdom Metazoa; phylum Chordata; class Mammalia; order Dasyuromorphia; family Dasyuridae; genus Sarcophilus; species Sarcophilus harrisii. The sequence continues at coordinate 11,901,462 of NC_045428.1, read as the reverse complement.
GAGCTTTGAATAGTCCATTCAATTGGAATCAATAGCACGGAAATGCATTTTTAGTTAAAACTGATCTTAATTTTTGTTAATTACATGCTCCAGAATCATGCTTTTTTTCCATTGTATTACAGCTGAAATCATACAATCTTTGGCCATAAGAGGAGGAGGAGGAGGAGGAGGAGGAGGAGGAGGAGGAGGAGGAAAGGAGGAAGGGAAGAGGAGGAAAGGAAGAATGGAGGAGGAAGAGAAAGAAGCCAAACTATGTTCCAAGCAAGGTTTGATTGTTGTGACCTCTTGCATAAGAAGGATATCAGGAGTACTAAGTTTCAAAATGAATCGATGTTGACATTGAATGTGAAAGGACAATGCCTAATACAGAGTAGCACTAAGCAAATGCTTTTTCATTCATTCATCTGTTCAGATGGGACTAAAATGATTACCAGAAAATTTAAATGCAAAATTAATGAAGAAGTAATAGGAAACTACCTAGGCTCTTCGTGAGTCTTACTTACCAGGTCGGGATGAACTATATCCTGAGGTACTGAAAGAACTGGACAATATTCTTATGGATCCACTGCCAGATCTTTCAAAAATCATAAAGAATTGGGTGACATGGGAGTAAAGAAAGGCAAACTTATTGATTCGAAAAAGAGAAGACAGAATCTATAAACTCCAAGCCATTGAACCAATTCCTGGTCTGTGGACACTTAAAAAGGGGACATGATCATTATGAAAATATAGAATTGATATCAAGAATAGATCACATCATACTAATCAATAGAATCCAATTAATACTTTATTGATATAGGGGCCGCTAGATTATGAGGTTATAGGCAGAGTGTACTTAGATTTCAGCAAATCCCTTGACCGATGTTCATCCCATTGTTATGGACATGATGAAGAGATGTGAACTTGGTAAAGAGGTACCATGAAGTAGATGAAAACGATGATGCTAGTGGTGATGGAGATGGGGGATGATGCTGATAATGATGCTGATAGGTTGTAATGGTGACATTAGCTAGACCATCATGTAGAAGATAGAATCTGAATTAAGTTTTGAAGCACACTAGGACTTCTAAAAGTAAAGAATTGTATTCCTACATGGAAACAACCTGAATAGAGGTACAATACATGAAAGCAACATAGGACAGGGCTTTCAAGAAGGCCTTTGAATATAAAAAGTAGGCAATGTATATGATTGGAATGCTTGGTTTGAGTGAGGTTTTGGAGGGTTTCAAATGATGACAATTGTAATTGATATTGGGAACAATAGGGAGCACTTAGAGATTATTTAGCAGGAAGAAACATGATCAGTTGTGTACTTTAGGAAGAGGACTTTTTGTTTTGTTTTATTGTTTTTTAATTTAATTAAAACATTGCCAATGATTAAAAAAAACTATTTTCTCTCTCCTCTGTCTTTCTACCTATTCCCATTGAAAAAGGAAAAAAAAAACCAAGCCCTTGTAAGAAACATACACAGTCAAGAAAAACTAATTCCTGTATTGTCCATGTGGCTAAAACATATGTCTCAATTTGCACCCTGAAACCATCACCTCTCTGTCAGGAGATTGGGCTCATATTTCATTCTGAGTCTTCTGGAATCATGGTTGATTAGGATTATCACTTTGGCAGCTGTATGGAGGAGAGATTGAAGAGGGAAGAGGCTGTAGGCATGGATACCACTTAGACAACTATTTGACCGATGTCGGTAGGATATATATTTTCATTTGTCTTTCTAGTGATTTTGATAAACTGTAGTGAGCCTCACACTCTCTCTCCCTTCCACTTGTGACCAATGGCATGCATTTGTGAGACAGCTGGCCAGGCTTAAGGTTGCAGTCTCCAGCTATGTATCAGTGTTTTCTCTAACTCAGCTACATGGAAACTTAACCTATAATCTTGGGCTCATTAGCCATCGAACTAACCACCCCAGAAAAATAAGAGAAAAGACAATGTGGCACATAAATGCATTCTGGGAATCTTCCTTGACAGATCAACTTCCTTGAATACAAGTGAAGAGATACTGAGGAAGCAGAAGAGATTCTTATAGAAAGGAAGACATCCTCTGGAGAAGAATACCTTTAAGAGCATTATTTGTCCTTTAAGTGATGAAATAAAATTGACTAACTGGATTTTCCTGGAATTGAGTTTGATGTATTCCAGAACTTCCCAGTTTGTAAATTTGCCTATTGAAGATACCTGCTTGAAATCAGAGCTCTCCCTGAAAACCTCATCTGGAACTAATTGGCCCTTAGTCTGATAAAAAGTCCTAGTCAGCAAGTTGGTTCTGGGTCCACTCATAAAGAGAGTGAGGAAAATGTTGCATCATCTGAACTTTCATTAAGTTGTACTAAGAATATTAGTTGAAAACATTATGAAGCTGAGGATGGGACAAATCCTAAACACTGGAGATCTCTCAGTGAGTACCTGGGGAGGACAGAAGACATATTGTTGGCTTGTGGGTATTGGGTTCTGAAATCCAGTTCTATTGGAATATGGAGGTCATGAAAGGAGACTGGAAATGTAGATAGGTCTGAGGTCATGGCGGGCCTCGAATACTAGGCTTCTCTTGTATTTGTCTATTGTTTACAGCCAAAGAAGACAAAGGAAGCTGATTGCTGATTGGCAGCTGGAAAACTGTTCTGACATCAATAATATAACCTCTTTCCTACCCCAAGTAATATTATGAGGAATAATAAATAAATTTTAAAAAATGAGCAGTTTTCAGATTACTTTTAAATGTTCATGTTCCTTCTCTATCAGGTTTCTGTCTCTTTAAAAAAGTTTTATTGATATATATATATTTTTATATTACTAACATTTATAGATTACTGTTCTCCCCTTCCCATGAGAGATCTCTTGTAATAATAATAAAGTAAAATGAAATACAGTGACCTGATCTGGAAGTGCTGTAATATTCTACATTTAAAATGTTCCCTCATATCTCTGCATATTAAATAATAGAAAACTATTTAATTCTTTTCCATCCCTATCCTCCAATACAAACACATATCCTTAAATTGACATGCAAAAAATCACATGCCCCCCTCACAGACATACACACACATAGGAACTACAAAAATACACACCTTCCCCAACAACCCCCCAATGCAAACACATGCCTTCTGCCACTAAGAATTCTAGTGTCTTTTCTTAAAAATAAGACCATTTAAAAATTTTCCTGTTAGAATGTTAGTTATAATATTTGTCCTGGGATGAGAATTTGGCTCTTCCTGATCCAACATTTCTAATTTATTCTGTGTGAAGTTTCATCTTCAAAGGCTCAAACTTCCTCATCAACTAATAATTCCACACAGTACCTCATGGGATGCACAGTACCATATGAAGGATCAGAGTTTTCACAGATTTCAATTTTGAGCTTGGATCAATCATTTCAGAATCTTTAGGGACATATGACCTCTGCTTTAATCCATATACCTTTAATAATAAGATAAGTTAGGGAAACTTGGGGCAAATTAAATTGTCTCTCTTCTTCCTTTTTGTTAATGAAGGTATTTCTTATAAACTTGGCCTATAATTTATATATATGATTTTATATATAATATATATTCAGATACATACACATAAGTGTGCATGTACATATATGTACATGTATATATATACATGTCATACTTCCAATGTGAATTTACTGATAATTTAAAAAAATACTTCACCCCAAGTTTCTTTTCCAAAGGCCTAGAGTTATAAAGATATAGAGATAGATATTATGAATATCACTGTCATTTAACTCACCCACCAATTTTTTTCATGCCAGAGGAAAAACACAAGCAAAAATATCAGAAAACTTCTACATCTGCCAAAAATATACAACATTCTGTCTTAGTAAGCCCTTACTCTTTTGCAAGAGCTCAGAGACATGTTTTGTTATTAGTTAATTAAATATTTGTTGTTTTCAGTGACTCAAAAGTTTTAATGTTCTTTTCATGGACTCCATTGTTGGCTACATCTATATCTATTTGTCTGCCTCATAATTCCTTTTGCATTCAATTTAATGCTTGTTGTTCAATTACTTCCATTAGTATCATTTCATATTTATTTTCTCATGGTTCTCTTAATTCCTAATTGTAGAGGGCTGAAACTCTGAAAAGGTGTACTTGAATCTGAGACAGCAGAGCACTTAAGGCTAATTGCCTATTTGATCTGAGATAATGGTTCTATATACATATATTTAGATGAGATGGTGATGTGATAGCTCTCATCACCATTGGTGCTTGCTGAATGTGTGGTGGGGAGGTAATCGTAGGCAAGGATTGGAGGCTGAGGGAAAGAGGTCAGAGTTGCTCTGCCAAAGGATGAGGAGGAGAGAGGTTTGAGACTCCAGACTCCAGAATCCAGGATTCATCTTTGGTAAGCCACATGGCATCTTCCCTGCCTCCTTCACTTCTCCCCCTAAAGACCAAGGACTTTGATCCTGACTCTCATTGATCCTGAAGCTCTCCAGAGAGCTAGCCTGGACATTATATTTAATATTTATATTTTTATTATACAATAATTTTGCATCACATTCAAATATTTTTATGGTTTACAAAAGCTCTTCCCCAAACTGGGACACTAATATATTGTTGATGGAGTCGTGAACTGAGCCAACCATTCTGGAGAGCAATTTGGAACTGTGCCCAAAGGGCCAGCAAACTGTGAATACCCTTTGACCCAGCAGTGTCTCTACTGAACTTATATCCTAGAGATCATAAAGAAGAGAAAGGGATCCACATATGCAAAAATGTTTGTGGCAGCCCTTTTTGTAGTGGCTGGCAACTGGAAACTGAATGGATGCCCATCAGTTGGAGAATGGCTGAATAAGTTGTGGTATATGAATATAATGAAATATTATTTTTCTATAAGAAACGATCAGCAGGATGATTTCAGAAAGACCTGGAGAGACTGACATGTACTGATGCTGAGTGAAATGAGTAGAATCAAGAGAACATTGTACATGGTAACAAGAAAATTGTGATGAGCAATTCTAATGAATGTGGCTTTTCAACAACATGATGATACTGGGCAATTCCTTGTGATGGAGAGACCCATCTGCATTCAGAGAGAGGACTATGGGGATTGAATGGAGATCACAACATAGTTTTTTTCACTTTTTTGTTATTATTTACTTTCTGTTTTCTTTCTCATTTTTTTTTCATTTTTGATCTGATTTTTCTTGTACAATGTGATAAATATGGAAATATGGGTAGAAGAATTATGCATGTTTAACATATATTGGATTACTTGCTGTTTGGGAAGGGGGTGGGGGAAAGGGAGGGAGAAAAATTTGGAATACAAGATTTTGCAAGAGTGAATGTTGAAAACTATTTTTGCATATATTTTGAAAATAAAGTTACAAAAAAATTAAAAAGTAAAAAAAATAGTTCTTCCTCAATTACTTATCACCTGATTTGTTTTCCACTTTGCCACCATAAAGAGTATTGCTATCAATCAATGCAAAGGCATTTCTAAAATGCCTAGTATGTACCAGGTTCTATAATAGATACTGGTCATACAAAAAAAGAAAATTGAAACAGTCCTAGGCTTCAAGAAACTTATGTTTTGGTTGGAAATAGCCTGTACACATACAGGCACTTATAAAGTAGATACAAGGCAACATTGCACAGAAGGAACCAGCAGCAGGGAGGAATTGGGAATCATTTTTGACTTGAGTCTTGAAGAAAAGCAGAGAATCTAAGGTATAGAACTGAGGAGGGAGGATATTCTAGGAGAAGAATACAGCTTCTGCAAAAGCCCTGAAAGGAGAAAGAAGGCTATATATAATGAAAAGCCAGGAAGTTAGTTTTGTTAGGCCATAAAATGTGTGAAAGAAAGTACCATAATATACAGGAAATAAGCCTGTGAAGTTACAGTGGATCATGGTTAGGAAGGCCTTTAAATGTCAACAGTGGGTTTTATATTTGATCTTTGAGGTAATGGGAACCACCAGGAACTTCTTGTGAGCAGCATAATTGCATGACATTGTCAAATCTGGGCTAGAAAATCACTTTAACGAGAAAATATAGGAATGATTGGAAGCAAAAAAGACATGAGTCAGAGAGACATGAGGAGACTATCACAATAATCCGTGGCTGGCTTTAGCTTGTAGTTTTTGAAAGAAGAAGAATTTGAGAAGTGCCATGGAGGTAGAAATGATAGGATTTGGCAACTGGTTATATATGCGGGATTAAGCAGCTAGAATGATATGAGATTGTGAGAAGTATTTTGGTATAAATTGGACTATTGCTATCTTTGACTTTCTTAATAAATATTATGAGAAGTGATCAAAGGATATGAGAAGTTTAGCTACTTTTGCTGAATAATTCCATGTTGTTACTCAGAATGGCTGGGTTCACGCATAGTTCTACCAATAGTGGATTATTGTTCCTATCTCCCTACAACCTCTCCTCCAACAATTATCATTCCCATTTATTGTCATCTTTATTAGTTTATATGAATGTGACATGAAATCTCACACTTGTTCTCATTTGTATTTGTCCTATTATTCATGTATAAGAACATTTTCATATGTTAATTTGTGATTTATAATTCTTTTGAAAATCTTTAATATATGCATTTATACACATATTAGTATATATACATATATATGGGTAAATACACATATACAAAAAGAATAATTCCACAATATATAAATTGTGTACCCACAATTTATATATTGTGGAATTATTCTTTTTATATATTTGGGTCAATGCCATGTTTGTGGATGGGAGGGATATTGGGCTTTTATCAATTATTTTAATGTTTCCTCACTATTTTCTCTTCTGGTTCTATCTTCATTGAATGTTTACCTACATAGATTTTTAATTCTGTAAAATGAAAATGGATTATTTTCATTTTCTTTATTTTCCTTATCCCTTATTTAGACAAAGAACCTCCTTCTAGTCATAACTAAAGTATACTTCCTTCCAGTTCTTCCAGTTTTCTAATGTGGTGACATTTTGTACTAAAGTTCCATATCCCGTTCATGCTTGTGTATTATATGTTGCAAGATGCTGATATCCACTGAATTTCTTCCAAACTGCTCTCCAGTTTTCTTCCCACAGATCTTGATAAACAGGGAGTTCTTCCTCAAGAATTTCTTTTCTGAGTCTGTCCAACATTGGGCTGTCAATTCTGATAGCTTCCCATTCTTTCTTATTTAGTGTGTTCCAATGTTCTAGTTTTTCAGTTTTTTTTAAAACAAAGAAATACTAAATAAAAGTATTTAATCAATTTATTAATTTTTATAGATGTTATTATTTAGAAGTTGATCACTTTAGGGTCTGGTTTTAGATGTATGTTATTACGATCTTTTTCATTTGTACATTTTTTCACTTTTTCTTGAAATTTAAAAGTTTCTTCTTACAAATGAATTTTAGCATCATATTGTCTAGTCCTCAAAAGGAATCTTTAGATAATTTTATTCATATACAACTAAATCAATAATTTAATTGGAGAAATTCTGTGTAGGTTTGATGCTTAATCTTTATTGTTTATTTTTTTCCTGATTTATACTGAATATTGAGCATTTATCCTACTTTCTTTTGGTGGATGTTCTAGACTCAAACCAAAAGCAATGAGTGTGAACACAATCTCTTTCATGAGAGGAAAACTTTTCCAGACATAAACCCTATCAAACTAAGTTCCATATTGGGAGTCATGCATACTGCCAACTGTAGAGAGTTTTAGTTGAACAGGTTGTACTTTTTCATACATTGCCAAGGATGAATTTTCATATCTTTTTCACTTATTTATTATTCTTTTGCACATTATTAATTTTAAAGGTAGCTTGGGACATCGATGATAGGTATTCTTCAATATTTACATTTACAAATCTTTTCTTTGATTTTTGGATCCTCATTTTCCATAACTGTATTACTTTGCAGTCACTGCTGCTTTCAGTACTAGGTTCAGAGCCATTTGCCTCCCTGACACTGGTACACATGATGTGTTGTCCCTGGAATAACCACAGACCATGATCCTATCCTGATTCAGACACAAATGCACCTCTGCATACTACAGTGACGACACAATGGGACTCAAGACTCATGGCACCGGGACTCTCAGGCTTAAATTATCTCTTTCCACTGGTTACTTCATTCAGTCACCACCACATCCTCCCAATCTTACCAATAGCTCACTCCTCACCGAGATTGATTTGGCCACATCTGTACATTTCCTGAGATCTATCGAGGGCTAAAGTAAGGACCCCGTCTTTGTCATATCAACCGAAAGACGCTTGAATGTTCCCCTTGAGAAGGGAACTCTTAGAGGGTTCAGGATTCCCATGAACATATTTTTGATCCTCCTCAAGAATCCTTCCACTCTTCTATCTTAATCCTTTGGGTGTTTTTAAGTCATTAATTCCCTTTCTGTAAGGTAACATATAGAATGAATATACTTCTCCAGATGTAGTTCAAACATAGCCAGCAAGTGGAGATATTATTATTCTTGATTTGTGTGTGTGTGTGTGTGTGTGTGTGTGTGTGTGTGTTTAGTCATTTTCAGTTGTGTACAACTCTTTGATGACTACATTTGGAATTTTCTTGGCAAAAATGCAAGAATAGTTGGTTGGTCATTTCTTCCTATGCCTCATTTTACTGATGAGGAAACTGAGGTAAACAGTCTTAAGTGACTTGTCCTAGGGTCATATAGCTAATAAATATCCAAAACCAGATTTGAAGGACTTCAGGACCGGTGCTCTATTATGTCATTCTACTCTCTTCTAGATTTTATGTTTGTCTCAACACAGTTAAAGTTTGTATTTACCTCCTTAGTCAGCACATGTAGCATAACCCCAGCACATGTGGCACTTGTACTCCATGAGAATCTCTAGAATTTTTTTTTTAAAGAAGATTTGGCTTCCTTCCCCATCCATTACCTTCAATCTACAAAACTGATTTTTTTAGCTCAAGTAAATGAAGCAGCTAAGTCTCTCAATGGTTAGAACAAATGTGAATCAGGAAGACCTGGGTTCAAAGTGACCTCAGACAGTCATTGGTGACCCTGGACAAACCACTTCATCCTGTTTGACTCAGTTTCCTTATCTGTGAAATGGAGATAAGAATAGCACTTCTCTTCCAGAATTGAATCAGATAGTAATTGTGAAACACTTAGAATAATTCCTGGCACATAGTAGGCATTATATAAATGTTGAAGGCTGAATGATTATTTTGAGGATATATTATGGGTCAAATTGTAATTCAGCTGCAAGTTTTTCAATTTAGTTACGGATCTGTCATTCTGTGGTCATTCAAAATTATTCTTTTCAGCCAGTTCCAACTATTCAGCCAGTTCTGAAGTGACCTAATTATCCTCCTGTCCAGCTCTTATTTTGACATCTCTTCCATAAGAATGGCATGAGGGAGTCTGCCAAATGCAATGCTAAAATATACATAATTCATAAATATTGTAAGCATACATATTACTCTGATGTATGAGTCTAGTCATCCTGCCAAAAAAAAAATCATAGTAGACTGACAAGATCTCTTGGTAAGACTATACTGGTATTTCATGATCATTGCCTTTTTCCCAAATAGCCCTCAATTATTCCCTTAAGAATATGTTCTAGACGTTTTAAAATCAAGAATCAACCTCAAGCTTAAAGATCCTTAACCATGATGTTCCATTTTCTTCCTTCTTTTGAAAATAAAAAACAAATCAAGTAACTCCCTACTAGCTATTTTTATTCTCCCTGGATCAAATCTCTTTGACAGAGAAACAAGAAATAAAATGAAAATGTGATCCACACGGTTTCTTTACTTTGGCTATTATGAAGAAACAGTGAGCATATCCCTTTCTTCATTGTCCTTTTGTGTCCAATTGGCTTAAAAACCCGCCTTTTATTGGCCCTACTGGACTTAGGGTACAGGGAAACCAGTTACAATCCAGAAGTGAATGAGAAAAAAGAAAGCCATCTGAATTAGAGAAAGAATCCTCAGAGTGCATATGTGGTGAAGTGCTGGGTGATGACTCAGCTGGGAGGCAGCAATGGCTGTGTCTGTGACAGCACATCCAATAATGGCATTTATAGGTCAATTAATATTAAATTAAAAGGAATTAAATCATTTCTTCTTCTCTCCAACATGCCCATGGCAGAGGCTATCAGACCACCTGATAGCCAGTGGTCGCGGGACTTGAACAATATCTCTCTAATCTCCTATTTCCCTACTATCCAACATTAAACGTCTGCATCAATTAAGTCATTCTCTTCACTGTTCCTAATTAAATACCATCTCATTCTGGACTTCCTTTCTTCGTTCTCATACTTACAATAATTACAATTACAATCTTTCCAAATCTGGTCAATCCATCAGAGTCTAAAGCAAATCCTATTGCTTCCTGGAGACCTTCCCCCATCCTGCTCCAGTCCACAATGATCTTCCCCATTCCTGGAGTCATTTATATTCCTCATCATATCTACGTTGCTTCTAAATTATCCCTGTGCATATATCTCATCTTCCAGTCTAGTGTGAGGGCAGGGACTGTGTCTTTTTTTCCCCCCCTTTCCCCATCTCTATACCTTGAAAGTGTTATAAGCAGAATAAATAGTGAATGAGTGGATGGTTCCTTCAATGTTTTTCAATAACAAAAGAAAGTTTCCATAGTTGAAAAGAACCCCAAACTATGCACCCAGAATTTGCAGCAGCTTAGATTAATTTTTCAAATGATTTAAGAAAGAAATATTAATGCAGAAATAAGAATTCTTTCCCAGGGCAGCTATAGAGCACAGGGTTTAGAATCCAGAAAACTCATCTTCTGGCCTCAGATATATACTAGTTGTGTGAACCTAAGCAAGTCACTTACCACTGTTTACCTCAGTTTCCTCATCTGTAAAACCACTTTAATATCTTTGCCAAGAAAAGCCCTAAATTGAGACCACAAGGAGTTAGATTCAATTCAACAACAACCAAGATTTTTCAACTCTTGATCTTAACTCACATTTAAATTTTTATTTTGTCTTTGAAGATTTAATAAAGGTTTTCTATATACCAGTCCTAAATAAACAATTATTAGTACTATGGCTAAATGGAGCTGGGTCACTGACTCTAGGCACTGCAAGCTCCAGTGGTTATATTAGTCTATGCACAATACCATTTCACATGACAAATAATTAAATTCCCTTTTTAATGTCTGTCATCTACCTTCCAAACTTCTGTCCCCTCCAGGCAACAAATCAACTCATAATTTTGCCTAAACTTTCAGACCAAACCATGGATACTTGGATATATTTTGAAGTTTGAATCTTGGTATTTTTATAAAGGCCATGAATTAACTCGTTTCTCCCCTAACTCTGTACTGGGGATAAAGGAGGAAGGACAGAGCCAGTCAGTAATACAGAGAAATAAATCTAGAGCTGACCTGTCTTTAGGCTTAGGGCCAAAGTGGTAGCCATTACAGTTCAATGTTTCCTCTAAAGTGGAAGAAAACCAGGCTTTTAGCCAACTCGGATCCAAGTCCCAACATACCATATGCAATTTTCTTTTGGCAGATCCACTGTAAAAGAATAGTCAGCCAAATCCCTAGGTAATATTAATTGACCTATAAATGCCATTATTGATAGATTATGTTTCTGGAAACAGTTCTAGGATGTAAAGTGCACATGTGAATATCTGAAAGGAATTTACTGTTGGACTTTGAGTGTTGATTTTTTTCTTCCTTTTCTTCTCTTGGTTCCCAAATCCCCTCCAGCACAGTCCAGCGCATTTTCCCCTCAGCCACCCAAACAGCCACCCTGTCATATTTAATCTTTTTCTGGATGGCTGAAAGTTTTGTTGTAAAGTCCGGCATGGAAAGGAGTTGCTGACTGCCATTTCTTCACAGGACCACAAGATTAATTATGTTGGTGGAGAGGTTGTTAGGGGGTCACAGGTTTTGTCACGGGTCAGTGTTGAGGTAGGATTGGTAGCTGATGTAAAAAAAAGGATGGGGGGCAAGTAAAGAAATAGATTTTGCACTGCTAAGCACTTTCTCAGTTTTCCTTAGAGCCAAGTTCTTACTGCAACCGAGCTTGGCTATAGTTACTACAGTCATGATTTAAACATGTTACATGAGCAAAGCTTTTGAGGTCTCCCGGTGTCCATCTTTACACTGTGAAAAATCTTTTCCTTATATAACATACAAAGATTTTTAACAAGATTTGTTCCCACTGAATGATCATGGTTTCTAAAAAAACTAAAATATAACTCAGTTCATAGTGAGTGCTAAGTCCCCGAGATATAAATAAGAAAATGAAAGACAGTCCTGACCTCAAAGAGCTTATAATCTAATGGGAAAAGACAATACACAATACAACAAAAATCATCCCAGATTTTAAATCTTCCTTATATGGAGTAAAATTTATATTATATAATTTCAAAAGGGATGAAAAAATGAATCTTTTTATCCCTCCTTTCCAGATACAGGGCTCATATTTGCTGAGGATATGTGTGTGTGGAGGTTTATTTCAATGAGCTACTGTAAAACAAGTTTCTTAGGAAAATTCTTAGGTGATATTGAATCCTTTTCTTTTTGGTGGGTGGGTTGGGAAATGGTAGTTGCATAATGGCAGCCAATCTCTTATATGGGAGAGGGGAGAGTTACACATGTAAGGAAAAGTATGACTCTCTATCTTTAGTAAATTGATATACTTAGGGAAACAACGTAGGACAACAAATAGACCACTGGATTGAAAGAATCTCAATTTTAATTCTGGCTTTGCCACTTAATTATTTGGTCTTCAGTAAGTCATTTAACCTCTCTGGGCTTCAGTTTCCCCCAAGATAACCACAAAGTTGACTTTTAGTTCTAAATCTGTGATTTTACTTATCCTGTGTAAAACAAAACTAGTTTTCCAAACCAGAAGTAGGAGTATTGGACTTCTGTAAACTTTGGAAGTAATCATTATAGACCAAGATCATGCAAAGCATTTTATCCTGTCAGGGTACAAAGAGAACTGGGTTCATATAGAATTTGTTACTAAAAGACAGTACCAGGCAGCTAGATGGCTCAGGAGATAGAGGACTGTGTTTAGAGTCAGGAAAATGTGCGTTCAAATCTGTCTTTCAACACTTACTTGCTATGTGTACACTGGGCAAATCACTTAGCCTTGATCTGTCCTAATTCACTGAAGAAGAAAATGACAAACCATTTTAGTATCTCTGCCAAAGAAACCCCAAAAGGGGTCACAAAAAGTCAGACACATTGAAATATGTCAACAACAATATACAGGACACTGAAAAATATCATGTTGCCTATCAGGTTTTGCCCACCTATCTAACTGAGGCATTGTAAAAAATAGGATTTGTACTCAGACGGAATTTCGATAGCCTTGAATTTATGACTTACCAGATTAGGATGAAGGGACTGAGATATTTATCTTGAGGAGAAAAAGGTTCAGGACACCCAGACTGCTGTCTTCATGTATTTAAAAAGAAGAGAAAAGATTAGATTTGTTCTACTGGATTCTGGGGCAAAATAGGAGCAGAAAGTGAAAATTACAAAGAAGTAAACTCTACTGATGTAGCAAAAAAACCTTTCTAACAGTAATACCTATGCAGAAACAGGATGGATTCCATAAGGAGACAAATGGCTTATTCCTCACTAGAAATCTTCAAGTAAAGACTAGATGAAACTTTTGTGAATGGTGGAGTTTTGAATATTGGTTCTAAGATAAATGACTGCTTCCAACCATACAATCTCTCATTCTATATTACTAGACAATTCAGTACATCCTCTCTGGGTTTCATATAGAAACAGAGGATATGGTATAGATATTGATATAATCTTTCTATATAAGATGGAGGATGATTTTATATATTCTCTTTAAGATGAAGGATGATATTAAAAGTTCTATTCTACCTCCAAATCCTGTGATTGTATCTGGCTATTGTAAATATCAGAAAAAATGAATGATTTTCTTCCCCCTATTATGTATCACCTGAGGAAAGGTGGCTTAGTGTGGGGAATTGAGAATGTTCTCTATAGTAGGGAAGACCAGGTAAGGTCTGAGCCCGATTTCTGACAAACACTAGTTGAATCATACAGGACAAAACCCTTACCCTCTCAGTGTACTCGGATAACTCAAATAGTGCTCATTGCTGAGCAGCTATTAGTTCTGCATTGGTAGAGTTTTTCTCTAGGAGTTGCTTGTACCCATGACGTCAGGAGTCTGCTCCAAAAGATCTATATATAAAGGCAAAGCTATAGATATGATTATGTTTGTGGCTAGATTATGTAAATCTCATGATATTGATGATGTCTTATGGGAGAGATGTGGAGGGTTCTCTTTAAAGAGTTGGTCACAACCATTCTTTATATATTTATTTATACTATTATATGACCTTTAGCCAGCTTTTTCTTCTACAAGTGGGTTCATTTTTATGCTTTTTGACTCTTCCTCACTTTAAAAAAAATTAAAAACTAATCCTTCTGCATTGTTATTTAAGATATATTCCATTGCAATCAATAATTCAATAAATCAGACATTCAGTCTAAAGAACCATCCAAACTATTTTGCTATACTGAAATGGTGTTGTCAAGAATACTCTTAGAAACTATCTCGATTAAATGTTTTAAAAGAGTTAAATACAGTAAATAAGCTATTCAAGATTATCTTATTTTTAGTAAAGCTTTTTATTTTCAAAACATATGCATACATAATTTTCAATATTCGCCCCAGCAAAACCTTGTGTTCCAATTTTTTTCTTCCTCTCTTTCCCTCACTTCCTCCCCTAGATGGCAAACAATCCAATATATGTTTAAAAATGTGCAATTATTCTCTATCTATCTATATTCACAAATATTATGCTGCACAAGAAAAAAAATCAGATCAAAAAGAAAAAAAAATGAGGAAAAAATGCAAGCAAATAACAAAAATAAATAAAATGAACACTATTTTTATTTTAATTCCTAAAAGCATTTCTGACTCATATAAATGAACATGTGCTTAAAAAAAGATTTTTGATGAAAGAACAAGTTATAGACATCTCTCTTCCTTTAAGGTCCTTCTTCAATATATCACCTAATCTGTAAGTGAGCCTAAACATCTCTGGGGGGTTACTCCAACCAAGTCAGAAAGGTTTTGAGTATGATCTCAGTTACAGAAGCTATGTCAGTTATTCTTGGATCAGTCTGGCTAATTTCAAAAGGGTTTGCCAGGATTTTGTTTTTATTGTGTTTTCAAAAACTACTAGTTAGGTTTTATCAAAGGAGAGAGATAGGTTAATGTTCACTGAATTATATATTATATATTAATGAGTTTAGGCATAAGATTTCTGGGGAGACATTGTTCATCAAGGATCTGTTAACATAGTTAATAGATTTACCGCTGTTTAGGTGGCACAATAGCAAGGACTTGGGCTAAGGCAAATATAAGTTCAAATTTGGCCTTTTTCATTTATTAGCTGGATGATACTGGACAAGTCACTTCACCTCCACCTGCCTCTGTTTCTCATCTGTAAAATGGATATAATAATAGCACTTAACTCTAAGGATTGTTGTAAGGATCAAATGAAATATTATATATAAGTATATAGTATTATGTTATATCATGTCTTATTTATGATATTATGTTCTTCCCAAATCCAAACAGATGGAAAGCCTGAGATAAATCATCATTTCTTTGATTGTCATGTGGGGAAATCAGCACTTCTAACTCTTATTACCTACAAAGCAGATGAAGAACCTCAATTCTTCTTTCTATCCCATCCTCAAGTTAAATGGAAGATGTAAACCAAGAGAGCACTTTCTTCGGCTTTGTTTTGAATATGTTTACTTCTATTCTACCTCCAACTCCTGTGATTATATCTGGTTATTGTAAATATTAGATAAAATGAATGATTTTCTTCCCCCATTATATATCACCTGAGGAAAAGTTGCTTGGTGTGGTGAATTGAGGATGTTCTCTGTAGTGGGGAAGACCAGGTAGGGTCTGAGCCCCATTCTGACAAATATGAATAGAAGTAAAAATTCACTGCTTTTTACTCAATGGATAGGGGAAAGAGAGCAAAAGAGAATGGATTCCTTAATTTTCTTCCACTATTGTTATATTCTAGATAGGTCACATTTGTGTAGTCATGTTCCTTCTTGCCAATCCTGTTCAGCTCCTCCCCTTTGAGGACTGGGGCCAACATCATAATTTCAACATACTAAGCTCTAACAAGTCTACAGGTTACTTTAGGGGTTTCTTTTTCAAGAGACATGTTAGTTTTAAATAAAAAATATTGTTCACCCCCAGAAAGTTGTCTCGACTGTTGAACATGACTTGTTGGGACCCAATATCTTTATAGCTAGAGATGAGTATGAAGAAGATTAGTTGAGTCTCTCTCCCATTTTATACATCTAGAAGGTGTCAAATATAATTCCAATATTGCAAAGGATGACTGATGAAAAAGGATCCTAAGCGACTGAAAAAGTAATGCTATCATATATGAAAATTAAAATCAATGCTTGAAGACATTATTTGGATAGCTCAGCACAAAGCCTTAGTGATGGGGACGAATCCTTTGAGAATGTTGCATTACATACATAACGTGACTTTTCACTTTATGAGCA
Organism: Sarcophilus harrisii; assembly: GCF_902635505.1. Classification (NCBI taxonomy): domain Eukaryota; kingdom Metazoa; phylum Chordata; class Mammalia; order Dasyuromorphia; family Dasyuridae; genus Sarcophilus; species Sarcophilus harrisii. The sequence goes on along the minus strand of NC_045428.1, from coordinate 11,884,941 downwards.
TAGACATGGCCTGCTATTTGGACCAATGGAAGCAAAATATCCCAATTTCCTCCTCCTTCATTTAGGCGTTGTTTGGAGAAAACAATTCTCGGTGTGTGGATGTTGCATCATCTGTGTAAATTTTCTCTCATTTAGAAATGCCATCTAAGAATTAATTAAAAAAAAATCTGGGTGTTTTTCCCTGAAAGCTATCAACTACATTTTTAATTGAATCCTTAGATTCAAACTATATACAGAAGGTTAGAACTTTTATTTCTTTTATACAGACAATAAATATATTTCTTTAATTAGACATTTGCTACTATTAAAAAAATAGACTTGCATAAATAGGCTGTAAATTTGGGATTATCAGGTATTGACATTTTAATGAATGAATGAGAAAATATTCAAGAAAAAAGCATCAACAAAGAGTCAGTTGAGGGGAATGCTATGAAATTATTCCATTAGTACCTATATTTTGGATAAGCACTGAAGAAGGAAAATAAGCTGAACTCAAAATTGAGCAGAAACAAAGGGGGGATTTAACAGTCTAATGCTACTCAATTTTTTTTAAGCATAACTTCTTTTCTTGATAGATTTTTTCTTGGTTTTTGTAATTGAATCAAATATAGGAACAGAAAGAATCTGGACAGATTGATATGAAGTGATTGATATTAAGGAAAAAAGCTCAATTCTTCAGAGCGACCACCAGGAGATCCTTTAGCATTCCAGCTTTGATGCCAGCTGCACAATATTACCTACTTCATTTATTGTTTGTTGGTTGCAAAGAGACATTTTAATCATTAAATTTCTCCAATTATGTGCCTACCATTTATATGCTAAGATTATGCAAGATTCCTCAATAGATACAAACACAGATGGCCGACTTCCACAGTCCTCTCCAGATCTATTTTTGCTGCATATAATTCAGTGCCTAGCATAAAACAACAAATTAATAATATACAACTTTAACTAATATTATTAATAATAGCATGTGTATGTTACGTTAAGCTTTGCAAAGCGCTCTCTATATAAATGTGCATGTGCACAGACATACATTACATTGCATCTGAGGCTGAATTTGAACTCAAGACTTCTTAACTCTAAGTCTACTGCCCCACACTGCATACATAATAGGTGCCTGATAAATTCTTGTTGCTTGATTACCATTATTGAGCAAGTTATAAAGTAGAAATATATATGTTCACTAAGGTTGTTCCCTTGGTCATGGAAGTCTTTTTATAATTCAGATGTAAGAAGATTCCCTTTTAGAGGGATAATTTCTCTAGACTTCTATTCATGAAAGATCTGTTAGATCTTAATTTCACATTAAAAAAAATGTATTTTCCTTTTCTTGAAAGAAACCAAGTAAGATTTTACTGCATGCCTGTTACAATTGAACTTTATCCTTGTTCTGGTTCACTCAGTTGTTAAAACAATCTGCTTGCCCACTTTGTATATTATTTTCTTTTTAATTTTATGGGTAGGCATTGTTTTTCCCAAGTAGAATATAAACTCTTTGAAGTCATGTAATATTTTTTTGTTTTTGATCTCTATATTCCCAGTGATTGGCACAAAATAAATGCTTGTTAAATGGATGAATAAGTAAGAATTCTCAATCTGCATCAGTTTGATGGAATCTACTTTCCACACCTTTCAAAAGAAATCTCATCAAATCTCTTGGGTCAACATGAACTGTGAACTTGGCGCTGATACTTTACTCAGCAAAGCAGCTGTGCCAAAGGCCCCATTTAGTGAAAAACCAGATCATCAAGTGATCATTTATTCAGTTACTGAGCTTTTTAGCAAAGCAGAACAGCCAAAGTTGATAAATGATTAAACACATTTCCCATGTCTTCCCCTTATCACAGTGATTTCATAGATTATGAATTTATTTGCCGAGTGGTAGAACCCTGTCATGTAAATCCTGGGACATAATTTTAAAAGCATAATAAAGGTGTGAGATAGTGGGCAGAAAGCCAATATTAAAGTCAAGAGACATGAGGTCAATTCTGCTTCTGCAATAGCTATTTGATCATGGAGAGCTCACAACCTCTAAGTGCCCCCAACAACTCTCTCTATGATACTATGATTTATAGCGATGTAAGGGCAGTGTGCTGATCTCCATTGGTAGAGATAGTTTTCCTATTGGAAGTTCCCTAAGTCAATGAAAGCACATGTGTGGACCAATAAATAAATAACACACCAAAAAAGTATATGGGAAGTAGTTATTTTGCTTAAAATTGGAAATTTAAATATTGACCATTGTATTTTGTAATTAGCCAAATTGCATTGCTACGGTCGTTCCCTCCCAGACAAACATTCTCTCTCTATGACTCACAGAATACATTTGACTTGAATTGAAAAAAAATGAATTTTTTTATAATCAGAAGAAACAGACATTTGTGAATTATTAATTTTATAAATATAGATATTGAAGTTGCTCTCTGGTCACTGTGAGTAGTAGGGATAAAGAATTATCACTTCCAGTTGTGATAAATTGTATCAACCAAATATATGATAAAGGTAGAAGTCATCTTTCAGTCCCCAAATTGTCCCTCCGCTAAACTTCCTTGTTAGCTTTCTTATTTACTAATTAATTTACCTCACCTTGTAATTTTTTTAACCTCTTCATTATCCTTGATTTGTCACTCTTCCTCCTCCCAAAGTATCCTGTCAGTAGTCAAATTTTATCATTACTACCTCCACTACATCTTTTGTGGTTGATCTCCTCTCTCTGATTAGATCGATAATTACCAGGACTATTCCAGTGCCTTCTTCACTGATTTCTCATTTTTATCTCTTCTCACTCCAATCCATTCTATACATATCTACTACATAATTTTACACAGAAATATGACCATTTTCCTCCCTTATTCAATCTATTTCAATGGGTCCCAATTACCTTTAAGATAAATTCCAATGTTTATCTTTTAAAACCCTAGGTGGTATAGCACCAACTATATTTCCACTCATTATACATTACTCCTCTATCTGTTTTCCATTTTCCGGCTTCTCTTGCTTTTTCTCTGTTCTTCATATATGACAAATGTATCTCCTTTATTTTGGCCATCTCTTATGCCCCCAAAGCATCTCCTAATTACCTTTACCCAGGAATGTGCCAGTAAATATTTAAAAAACATCTCTCTGGTTTTTAAGTTTTAATCTAGTTTTAAATTTACTCTACATTATCATTCTTTGATTAAATCTAGGCAATCAACAAAAAGAATAACAGTAAACTGAACTCAATTTCTGAGGTATAAATGCTCACATTGAATATTCAATGATAAGCTCAACTGATCCACAAGTTTTCCTCTCCCAACAAAACAAACTTGAAAGGAGAGATTATTTGAGTCTTGTCACAGTATTATTAATTCTGTAGGTACTTAATCAATATTTTTTAAATGACTATCTCTGTGGAGATATGTTTAGGAAGAAATGTCAAAAGTAGTTTCTTTACTATAGTATTTTTTAACTCCTTTTCTCTTTGAGGAAGTAGAGCCCCAATGTGAAGGAGGAAGAGTAATGATTAAAAGCTTAGAATTAAAATAGATTTCTAATCATAAATCAAATGAACTAAGGGAGATGAAGCTGTAAAGAAGAAAAGAGTTTAATAAAAGCAGACATGATCTTTATCTAAGCATCTACTACCTTCTTTCTTATCCTGGCTATGGGAAGATTTTTCTGGTCATTGACTAAAATAACTCCCAGCCTTCTTTGAGGATTAAAGTCTAATTTCCTATAGCAATCTATTTCTCCAACAATGAATGGTAGATTTAATAGCAGGGAAATAAAATAAATAATAACAGGGAGAAAATAAATTCTCAATGGAAAGTTATAGCTAAACTTGATAAAGTTTACAGAACTGAAACCTTTCTCTACACAGGAGAGACTTACTAATCATAGTATACTGTTTTCATACTCTTACAACTCTATATGACTAATTTGTGAATGCAACTTTTTTTCTTTATTAAGGTGAACATTTATTATATTTTTATGAAATTGTTGCATATACACATAATATCATTGAACATATACATATTGGATATGGATATGATATCTGAAATATATTGCATATATTATTGTACATACATACACAAACACACACACATACATATATTGTCCCTAAATATTTGTTCTCAAAAGATAACTGCCATTGTTACTATGAAATTGGTAATCGAATGTCTATCTTGTCAGAAGTCCTAAGAGAGTTTGATATTTACATTGCCAGATTCTGATACAGGGTCTTGAATATGCTGAGTACTTTATAAACATTTGAATTAATTAATTGAATTAATTGCACAAGATAAGAACTTACTAAATGTGAGCTAAATAAATAATCTCACGTTCTTGGAGAGATCATTCTGTAAACTAGTGATGGAACTTTGAATTCTTGATATACCTTCCTTTTCTAATTAATACATAACTCATTCTAATTTGCAAATGTTTGTAAACTTAGCATGAGTCAAGATTCTTGATAAATCCAATTTTCTGATGTCATAGATTTGAGGATGCAGGTGTATAAATTCTATGAGATCCAACTGAGCTTCCAGTTAACTTCTTTCCCTACAATAAGGATTTGGGAATTATATTTGATCAAGGAATCCATGCTTATGTGTCATGGAAATGGTTTGTCTAGACTTCACACATACAAAAAGTACTGAACACAAAGGAGATTGAGACTAATCATCCTATTTAAATTCAGTATAAATATACACTCAAGAATTCTCTTACACTTCATAAGTGATATTTAATCCAGATGATTCAGCATCATTATGCTGCCTTTCAAAGGAAATGATTATTAATGGCCACATGACTGATATATAGAACTTTGATTTTCTTCCATTATCTTTATTGGACGCATATGGACAAGAAATTTAAAGATTCCTAAAATAGGACCATGAGCCATATACTAAGTTCTGTCAACAATTGCTTATGTAAAAGAATAATCAATTTAAAAAGACATTTGTCATAAATACAAACAAAAAGAAAAATGAACTGTCCAATGTTACAAAAATTAACTTGATTTTAGTTAAAAGATTCTCTTTTTTCTTGTTTAATTTCTATTTTTTTTTACCTAACTGAAAATATAGCGAAAATATACAAAGCCATTTAGGCTTCAAATCAGGTCTCAGAAACTTAATACTTATTATAGCATGACTCTGGGCAAGTCACATAACGCCAATTCTATTCTAGTCAAGCAAAAAATGCATGATCACTTGTGAGGGATTTGTAGAAGGATTTCTTGGTTAGATATAGGCTAGATCTAGATGGTCCCTGAAATTTCATCCTATTCTCTGATTCAGGGATTATAGAATTTAGAGCTACAAAACACTTCAACACTTGATCATTTAGTCCATTCATCATTTAGGTTTTTTTTTTTTTTTTTTTTGCATGTGGGGAATGTTGGAATTCTTACAAAGTGTTAAGCAATTAGAATTGATAGAGACAATAATTATCTAATTTAGCATGTTTCAGTATGATTGATCTGATCCTATGAGGAGATGTTATGGGCCAGAACTTGAAACAAGGTACTAAGTGGAATTGATGGAAGCAATGCTTGTGCGCTTGGGTTTGCACATGAGAGGTCACACATTAGAGTTCACAAGTACGGGAGATACACAAAGTTAACTTTGTAACTTTGTGAATTCACACCTCACATAATCCCACTCTCGGAGGAGAAGTCAGCCTTTTACACCAAGCATAAAAAGTGCTTCAGTGATCAGTCACAGTCAGTTCAGAAGAAGCCATGAGTTGGAGTTGAGCTAGAGTCAGAAGTCACTTCGGAAGACTGACAGAATGAGAGTTCAGTTAGGGAGATTGAGAAGCTAATCTGCAGTCTGGCAGAAGCAAGATTCAGAGAGAGGATGAAGCTAGCAACAAGAGTTCTTGGAGCCAAAGAAAGCTAACTGGGCTATTTTGGAAGAAACAATAAAGAACTACTTTAACACCTGGCTGTGTTTGAAGTGATTATTATTTTGAACTAAAACTAAGGCTGCCTCCACAAAACCTCCCCAAGAAACCTGCTCCCACAGAGAACCATCATATATTATACAAAAGAAGAGAACATCACAGGGAAACTGTGTCCAGGGAAAGGAAAATGCTCTAGTTACCATACCATGTTGTCTTCCACCAGCTAGGATACAGTAAGGAGTGTAAGAATAGAAGGTGATTGATGTTTTACTTTTGGGTTACTGGAAGAATGACAGTGACTTCAACAGAACAAGGAAAGCTGGGAAGAGTGGAATGTTCAAAGTTTATGGCAGAATTATAATCATCAAAGCTCCTCCAAAGTTCTGCTTTTATAACCTTGAAACTATAGGGGCCTGAATTTGGTCTTTCTCCTGTAATTTTTGCTTCCACAAGTCTTGGTCTGTTTTCTCTAATTTAGTTAAAGATAGTGAAATAGTTGTAAATACTCATTGTGAAATTTCACCTCCTAATTATAGTTTTCAAATAAAATTAGGAATGCCTTTTAATCATCTGAATGTAGAGCAGTGCAGATCTACATGGAAAGCAGCCGTAGCTTTCTATGCTGATGAAATGGTAGATTCACATTTTTTTAAAAAAAAAACCTATTTCCTGGTTTATGTTTTAATTGGAATATAAGCTCTTTGTGGGTGAGACTATTTCATTTTTAAATTTATAGCCCAAAGACCTAGCACAATGATTGCTCAGAAAGGACATTGTATAAGTGTTTGTTTGTTTTTTTTTTGTTGTTGTTTTTTTTGGATTGAAATGTTTTGACCAAATTATCAGCAAAATAACTTACAAGAAGCAAGGAAGTTGTTTGTTTTCAAAAACAAATTTAAACTAAATGATGAACAAGGTAGTTTGGAAAACCAGATTTTATGGGAAAAGAGAACACATAGATAGGTAAATAGGATTAGAGCTAATCTCCAGACTTTTGAGGTTTACACCCTGTTCTTCTGAACCCAAGGGGGCATTCTCACCAGCAACCAAGATGGACTTGAGCCAAGTTTATCTTGGTATCCAACTTCCAATTTTGCCCAGTCATGGGTTAGTTCTAGAAAAGGCTAAGCCTAGTAATTTATGTGCTTCCCAAGCCCATCATTATCTTAAAAGTACTTGAATATATATTGAGTTAGGTTGGTTCTAATGAGTGGATTAGTATGATTCTCCTACAAGATGGGGATCTCTAATTCAAAGGGAAGGTGACTACAGGAACAATAAACTATGGTGACATTCTCAGCTTCCAAACTTAAAATACAATTGTGTTTGGAGTTTTGTTGTTGTTGCTTTTTAACATAGAGAAGAAAATTTAGGATGGGGCAGTGAGAAAACCCATGAATTATGTAAGAGGCATCTTAATGATGAAACTGAAAGAATCTTGATTAAATGTTGCAAGTGTTAGTGTTCATGAAAGTAGAAAATTGTTTCTATATCATTTCCTTGCATAATCATATACGACTGTTCTTAGGAATCATATTAACTCAGTAGTTGGATAATCCCAACATGAAATGAGATTAAGTAAAAATGATTAACAAACCAGGAAGAAATGTTGCAAAACTGACCTCCAACTGTAGATCTTTCTCTATAAACCTGTGGTTAATTCTTTTAAGTAGTTAAATCTCCTAAGATACTGAGTAATATCAGATGGTCAGATAGATTTCCATTTCTTAAAGAAAGGCTATCCTCACTCTAAAAAAAATTAAAAACACTAGAAAACATAGGAATGAATGGACCTTTCCTTAAAATGATAAGCAATATATACTTAAAACCAAGAGCTATAATTATATGTAAGAGATAAACTAGAATCTTGTCCAATAAAATGAGAAGTTACAATAGGCTCTTAATAAGTACTTGTTATATTGAATTGAATTTAAAAGTTCTGCACAGTACCCTCTCAAAATATTGAGAAGAGTAATAACAAATCTCAATCATCATCCAAATGCTCGGTCTCCATAATTGCAGACGTCTACCTGTTTCTTGTTTTGTTTTCATTCATATGTGTCAGACTTTTGTTTTTATGTCTTGCATACCAAGGCCATCTTTCTTCTAGTTTGCTATAGTGTTCCTGGAAATGCTGCTCAAACAGATGTTTTAATTAAGTGCTATATATTTTCCCATGAAAACGATGATCATTATGTTCTTCAGAAATGTCTTGGCAAAGCCTAAATCGTGGATGTGAAGAAGTATGTGCGGCCGATCCAAGAACTGTGTGATTTGTTAGTAGAGTGAGATCATGCTCTAATTTCTACAATGTAGATATGGAACTGATAATTGATAAGAATAATCACATTTCCCAAGGCCATGTGGTCTTGTATCTACCATCTCTGGAATTTAAATCCAGAAAAGTTTACAAATAGCAGGCTGGCCTCTTGGTGATGAATGTTTGGCTTTGGCAGTTTGTGTAATGAGAAGAATACAAAGCTATCTTCAGTCCTGTGTAGCCCCAACTTAGGTGAAATCAAAGCTCTTTTAGAATTTCTGAATTGACACATACATAGTACTTTAAGACTTATAAAGTGCTTTGTCATATAATTTCACTTGTTCTGACATCCCTATACATAAAAATTAAAAAATATATAAATAAAAAAGTCTTATTAATACTATTTTCAAAATGAGAAAACTGAGACTCAGAAAGTAACTGGTTTAGAGTTATAATATGAGTAATAGATAAAAGTGGCAAAAACAAAAACTAAGGGAATCAATTCCTAACTATTAGAGCTTTTCAATAGTTTCCAAAAGGAAACAGGTCTTCTTTTGCTCCTATAAATGTATTGTTAAATGAAGATATGAAGGTAGAAAAAAGAATGTAACCATTCTGACTTGTGGGATTACAGATTTCCATTACACAATCTCAACTGGACCCTCACCACTTCTAGGCAATCATTATATGTATCTTATCTATTCACTATCCCATTCTTCATAGAAGTTCTTCCAGACTTTTTCATCCTTTCTCAAATATTTCATGACTCTCCCTCACATCACTTTCTCAGTGGAGGATCTTGCCTCATATTTTACAGAAAAAATTCAGCCTTTTACAGGAAACTTTCCTCAACCTCTCTCAATTCTGGTCCCTTCTCTCTCTTAGCTATTTCTTATTTATCCAGCACATAATTTATTTGTATCTATTAGTTTGTTGGCCCATCTTTTGCCTCTTTTTGTATCCTCAGTGCTTAGAACAGTGTCTGGCACATAATAGTACTCCTACAATGTTTAATTGATTGATTTTGGGGGAAATAGGCTTTCCTCTTATTGGAGTTCATAATGCAAAGGCTAGATAACCACCCATCTAGATTGTAGATGGGATTCTTTTTTTAATAGATATTAGAACAGTTAGCTATTATGATCTTTCCATACATGAAATCCTGTGATTTTGGACCATATCCTTGAAAAGCCATTGAAAAGCTGGAGAATGTCCACAGAAGAGTCATCAGGTTGGCAATGGGCTTCAACTTGGTGCTTTTTATGTCACAGCAGGAAGAAGCCAGCCTTGTTTAAAGTAAAGTAGATGATTTTGTAAGAATGTGGATCTGAAATATTTGAATATGGAATATTCAGGGGAAATAAAGAATAGATTTGTTCTTCTTAACTCTAGAGAAATCAATAATGAAAATGTCTCTGTCCTGATTGGAGGATTAGAGAGCAGAGCAATGAACTTCTCCCAAAGCTTCCCTTGAAAGAGAATTCAGCAGTCCAATCTTGGTTGCCACTCCATCATTGTCATGTTCTCCGCCCCCTCAAAATCCTTTTTCACATTCCTTTTATGAATTGTCTTCCCACACTAAATTGTAAGCTCCTTGAAGACAAGGATTGTATTTCTTTCTTTTTTTTTTCTTATTTGTATCTCCAATACTTAGCATAGTGCCTGTATATAATAAGCACTCAAGAAATGTTTATTTTATTGTATTTCATTGGAAAATTGCAGAGATGTAGCTTTAAATATCATGTAAGGTCTATGAGCCTATTGAACAGATCTGATGAGAACTGGGCACTGGCCTTTATATCTCTTCCACAGGATGCCTCACTTTGATGTAGATGGGAGTCAAGATTGCTATCGGTCCATGAGATGAGTTTCCCATTGATGTGGGGTTTACTGGAACTCAAGAGTTCCCTTTCTTTGCCTATACTGAGCCATCTTCTAATTTGAACTGCATCTTTATTATTTCCTCTTATTTGTAATATTGCAAGAATATTTTTATAAAGGTTTTTATTTTCAAAACACATGCACAGTTTTCAACATTTACCTTTGCAAAACCTTGTGTTCCATTTTTTCTCTCTCTCCTTTCCCCCTTCCTAATCCAACATATAATTAGAACATGCAATTCTTCTAAACATATTTTCAAAATGCAAGCAAACAACAACAACAAAAGTGAAAACACTATGCTGTGATCCATATTCAGTCCCCACACTCCTCTCTCTGGGAGTGCAGATGACTCTCTTCATCACAAGATCATTGGAACTAGCCTGAATAATCTCATTGTTGAAAAGAGCCACATGCATCAGAATTGATCATTATATAATTTTGTTGTTGCTGTATACAATGTTCAGCTTTCACTCAGCATCAGTTCATGTAAATCTCTTCAGGCCTCAATGAAATCATCCTGCTGATTTTCTTATAGAACAATAATATTCCTTAACACTCATATACCATAATTTATTCAGCCATTCTCCAACCGATGGGCATCTACTTAGTTTCCAGTTCCTTGCTACTACAAAAAGGAAAATTTTTGCACATGTGAGACATTAGATAAAGGCCTAGAAGAGACACTGCTGGATCAAAGGATATGTACAATTTGACAGTCCTTTGGGCATAGTTCCACATTGTGACAGAATGTTAATAGAGATAGAGATCAGTTTCCCAATATTTGTATCTGTTTTGACACTAGATGTTCAGCATCCCAACAATTTAAGTCATCTCAGATATTGTGACCATCATTCCCCTGTACCCCTTCCAATTATCCAATAACAATGACTTTGAAAGTAGAAAGAGGCTGAGAGATATTTTGTATTGTTAATTGCTTCACAAGTCAACATGGCAAGAAAATAAAAATTCATCATTAAGTGATTAACCAGCTGCTCTAAGCTAAAATGGTTCTATTAGCTTAGGACAATTCAATTCAGCAAACATTTGTTATGTACCTACAACAAGTTGAGCACCAAGCTGGGCAATGGGGACATGAGGACAAAAATAAACAAATCATTGTGTTCAAGCTTACAATTTGCTGGAAAACATGTAAAATGTTAGTATATTTAAAATTTATTCAGAACCAATGACCCATGAAGGGGGGAAACAACAGCAGTTAGCGAGGTTAAGGGAGTCATCATGCACAAGTTGGCACTTGGGTGGAATTTTAAAGCAAATAAAGAAAGAGATCACATTAAAGAGAAATATGTTATATAAACATTTTTAATAAGGTAAAATCACTTTATAAAGTCTTTAAAAGAAACTTCATGATTGTTTTTGTTCAGTTGTGATAACTTTGGGACCTCAATTGGGGTTTTCTTGGCAGAGATACTGGAGTGGTTTGCCATTGCTTTCTCCAATTTATTTTACAGATGAGGAAATTGAGGCAAACAGAATTCAATGATTTGCTCAGGGTCACAGAGTTAGTAAATGTATGAGGCCACATTTGAACTCAGTTCTTCCTGACTCCAGACTCTTCACTCTATCCACTGTGCCAACTATTTGCCTCCAAAAAGAAAGTTTACCATTTCAACAAGTGGCCCATTTAAATATTATTATTATTTATGAGGGTGAGGATAATGATAGCTAACTTTTACATGTTATTCTAAAATTTGTAAGATGCTTTACATTTGGTAACTTAATTGACCCATTAAAAGTGTTAAGTCCTTCTGGGTCAACTGATGCATTAAAAAGTCATTTACCACCTCTATTTTTAAAGTGGGATACCACCAAGGGCGATAAAGTACCTATTTAAAGTTTTAACCCATAAAAATGAAGACTTTATGCATTTTTACCGGGGACCTGCTGTATTGTAATAATGCTTGTGACAAGAAGGTGATATTTGACTCCTGGATTCTCAGTGGGTTGGCAAATAGAGCTGTGACAACTCTGGAGAAATCATAAAGATTATTAAAGTGGATAAGGTTGTGATAGCAGTCAGGGAATATGGCTGTCATTTTTTCCTGAATCAGTCCATTACCCTTTCAGGGCCTCAGTTGCTTCAGACCCCTTCCCCATTCCTTTCCCTCCAGGAGTTGTTAATGTTTGCCTCCGGTTAAAACACATGAGAGATGCGGGATTTCCCATACTGACTAAAACATAATTTTCAAGACTGGGATTTCTTAGCACAAGATAGAAAGGAAGGAAGGAAGGAAGGAAGGAAGGAAGGAAGGAAGGAAGGAAGGAAGGAAGGAAGGAAGGAAGGAAGGAAGGAAGGAAGGAAGGAAGGAAGGAAGGAAGGAAGGAAAGGGGGAAATAGGGAAAAAGGGAAGGAGGGAAAGAAGGAAAGAAGGAAGGAGGGAAGGAAAGAAGGAGAGAATTCTATTTCTCCTAAGGAGAAAATACATGGGAGTTCATGCATTTGGTCAAAAAGAAAGCTCAAGGGAAATTCTATTGACCCATTGGGTCCTAGATGGAGACAACGATAACATTCACATCAATTTATAGTGTTTAAAGTTTGCAATGCCATTTACAAATATTTTCTCGTTTTATGCTCACAATAATCTTGAGAAGCAAATGGTTTTATCACTTAAGTTTTACAACTGAAGAAACTAAAACAAAGTTTAAGTAGCTTCTTACTTAAGATCATACAAATTGCTGGTGTCTGAACTCAGGTATTTTTTATTCTAAATCTAGCACTTGATGGACTCTACAGTAGATGAAATGTCCTAGAAAACATGATTCTGACCTTTCTCCTTTTAGATCAGATTTTCTGGAGTGAGTGAGAACTACGTGCTGGAATTCGGGGCTCTTTGAAGAAACAGGGGGATTATCCACGCAGCACAAATGATGCAATCATAAAAGAACCAGAGCCAGCAGATCTGGGGAGAAGACAGCCTTTGCTTCCTGCTCTTAGGCAGTGGAATCAGCTTCTACATAATTGACTTTCCCTCACATTTTCTAGTCTGTCATTCTCCTTGCTTTGTCCTTTGTCAATTTAGCCTGAATTCTCTCCAGCAGTGAATGGATCAACTTGTCCAGTCACCCTGATTTCTATCTTGACACTGGATCCAGATGGCTCCAGAGGGGAAAGTGAGGCTGGTGACTTTGCACAGCCCTCCCTCACTTCAATCTAATTCACTTGCATGTCATAGTATCATCTCCCTGACGATGAACCTCATTGAAAATGAGGGACAAATAATAACAACGGCCTTCCGTGGAAGAGTGAATAGGTCCCAAATATCTCTAAATATGAAATGAAAAACATGGAGTAGCCCCAGGGCTTTGTGGCATTTACCTTCCCACACAACCTGCTCATATAGAATATCTTATAGAGATTCTTCTGGCCCTGTAATTATACAATACTCTATTTCGCAATATTTTTCCCTTTTCTCCTCCCTCTTTCTCCTCCCAAGTTAAAAAAATAAAATAAAATAGAACTTGATCCCTGCCCTCTATCACCCAGTTCAGCCCCTTAAGGGAACAGAAAACCTTGTTACTTGGAGCTTTTCTGCCTTACATCACAATTATGACCCCAAAACTAGCATTTTATTTTCACACCCTAAACATGTTGGGGAATTATTCTGAAGACCACCATATTCCAGAAACTAAAGAGCAATGGAGGAAGCTAGTATCTTTCTCTCTCAAGTGCCCACACACATATACACATGTGCACATAAACACATACAATAAAATCCATAAACACACACGTATAGCCGAAGGTAAAGAAAGTGGGTTCGTAAACAAGTTTGGGAAATCTACTCTGAGAAGAGAAACTTCAAAACTTCAGGGAAGGATTTGGATCTTCCTTGTTGGGACTTGTTCTTGACTGGAGCTGCCTCCCTCCCACCCCCTGGATCTGCCTATTTCCTGTCAGTTAGGGAGAATTCTGTTTACCTATAAGTACTTTCTCCTGACCTTTATCCTTCTTCCAGTTTCCTAAGAAATGCATCTGTCAATACTCAGATGACATACTCACTTTCTTAGGTACTGACTTCAAGCCACTTCTTGGAGGAAGAAGTTAGAGCCCAAAGGAAGCTTGGGAACTTCTCTCATTTTACAGAGAAAGCTATTGAGAATGAGAGAAATTAAACTGGGTCATTCTGGCAGCAAATGAGAAAGTCAACATCTGAACCATGGTTTCCCCACTAAATCCAGCTGGAGTTCGTTTCAAATTAACTGTATTTCTAAGCTCTTCATCTGAACTGGTTTGTTCTTAGTGTGGGGGAGACCTTTGTAGGTAGTAGCTATTGTGGTTTAAAGACCACTCAGCCTTCTCAGCTGGCAGTCGCAAGGGATGTCTAGCTGAACCTCTGATCAGGTGGGTGGCATCTTTCGACACATCAGCTCCTCTTTGGGCCAGTCCTTTTCCTGATTGAAGAAACAAAGAGGTAGAGTTTGATTAAAAGTATGTCTATAATAACTGAGATTTAAAGCAGAGTATAAAGAATCAAGAAATGGTCAGGGAAAGTCCCCATGCTGGATGTTTAGCAGGAAACTTCAGAGATTTTGATAAGGAGGAGGATGATACTGGTCTTTACCATGCAAAGCACATAAGACATAACTATCATGGCGAAAGCTGTAACTGTGTATGTCAAGAGACTGAATGGTACCCTGAAATCATGGACAAATTGGTTAAGAGGAAAGCACACCTCTATAACATCTTTTAAAAATTTTGGTAATATTTATTTGTAAATCATATTTCTCTTTGTATCCACACCTGTCCCAGAGTGCCATTCCCTATAATGGCGCTCTCTCTCTCTCTCTCTCTCTCTCTCTCTCTCTCTCTCTCTCTCTCTCTCTCTCTCTCTTTCTCTCTCTCCTCTGTCTCTCTGTTTTTTTTAAAATAATAAAACTGATTAATACTCCAACATATGTGACACCGAATGTGACAGTCCCTCCCAAGTGTGCCCAGCTTCTGCAAAGGATGGGAGGGGGGTTATCTTCCTATATCTCTTCTTTGCACTCAGGCTTCTTCATTATAATCTTGAATTTTGATTGTTGTTCTTTCCATTTATAATCTTGTAATCATTGTGTATTTTGTTTTTCTGGTTTTGCCTGCCTCATTTTGCATCAGTTTATGGATTATATGCTACTCTCTCTCTTTCTTTGTCTCTGTCTCTGTTTATTTGTCTCTCTCTGTGTGTCTCTCTGTCTCTGACTCTTTCTGTCTTTCTGTCTTTCTCTCTGTCTCTGTCTCTCTCTCCCTGTCTCCCTCCCTCCCTGTGTCTGTCTGTTTCTGTGTTTCTATATCTCCATCTCTCTCTCCCCATCTTTTTTCCTCCCTTCCTCCCTCTCTCTCTGTGTCTGTCTCTCTGTCTGTCTGTATGTCTCTGCCTCTGTCTCTCTTCTCTCTCTCCCCCCCCCCGCCCCCATTCAGAAGAAAGTCCTGTTCACCTACAACACAGGCAAAATTATTGTAAATAAGCCATTTCTTTTTCCATAACCTCCTTTGAGTATATACCTAGAAGTAGAAATTCTGAATTAAAAGAATAAGGAAATACTAGTCACTTTCTTTGCATAATACCAAATTGCTTTTCAGGATTCTGCAAATTCACAGCTCTGCCAACAATGCATTAGTACACTTGTCTCTCCATATCCCCTCCAACTCTAATTATTCCCATATTTTGCCATCTTTGCCAGATTGCTGGTTCTGGGGTTAAAGCTCAACCTTGTTGTGCTTTGTATTTTTTTTTCTAATTGTTAATGATTTGGAGCATTCTTTCAAATGGCTGTTAATAGTTTGTGGTTCTCCCTTTGAGAATGATTTATTCATATCTCTTGACCACTAACCTATAAGGAAACAACTATTGATTTTAGGTTTATATTAGTTGGCTGTACATCTTGGATATCAGGCCCTTATTATCTGTGCTACAAAGGATTTTCCCTCAGTTAACCACTTCCCTTTTTATTATTGATGCATTAATTTCATAAATGTAAATGTAAAAAAACTCTACAATTTCAGGTCGACAAAACTATCTCATTTCTCTTTTGTGGTTCTCTCTGTCTCCTGTCTGGTTAAAAATTCATCATGTGAAATGAATAGGATGGACTTCTTTTCTGATTGTTAACATTCAGGTGATATATCCATGTTGAATTTATTGTGAAATGTGATATAAGATGTTGGTCTACATAATACCCATCTAAACATATACTTCCAGGGGTCATAAGATAGATGGCAACCCATTTAATATGTAATTGAAAAAACCCTCAAAATATAAACAAAACAGAAGGCCCATAGCCTCAGGGAAGTGATAGAAAAATTATAACTCGTCAAAAAAGGAAGATGAGATTTGATGGATACTCTGAGAACTCAAGATAAATAGGTAAAATGTTTATTGAAAAAACTTTGAAAAATATATATGTATAAAATAAATATATATAATGTATATAAAGTATATACATACACATTTTATATCTGTATATGAACACAAATATAATATATGCATATATGTAAAGAACATATAGGACTTTTGTGAGAATCAAATGAATTTATGCAAAGCACTTTACAAATCTTAAAGCATTAGTAGATGAAATATATCTACATATATTAAATATGTAAACATACATGTTTGCATATATAAACTTCATTAAGCAACAGGAAAGACTGACAAGAGGTTCATGCCATTGAATTTGTCAAAAATAACTGATATTGACTTATTTCTAGAAGGAGTCTACAAAACATCTTAGATCAAAGAGCAGCATCAAAAGGCCCTCCACGAGTGACATCCGTGCGAACTCAGACCAAAAAAATGTGTTGATAAATCAATATTCAGTAAATGATTGACATATGGATTTATTATAGCATCTCAGAACTGGGTTATTGCCACCGTAAATGATCAAAAGTTTATCTTTAGGATCATAGATTTACTAATTGATGGAGATTATACAATAAAGTGGGAGAAACTACACAACATAATGTGATGTGAATAGATTTGTCCCCTATCTTGAAATGAGTGATTGAAGGGTCAAAAATTATACCAAAAGCTCACTATCGTTCACAAACTGAGATGATAAATCTCAATATTATATATAGAGATATCATATTATCCTTGAGAATTCAACTTGCATACTGTACTAGAAATAAAGCATCATTGCAAGCAAAACTGGTGGCCCAAATGGCCTAGAAATAAGTTATCCATTCCAATTTAAGAACATTTTCAAAAACATCAACTTCATAAGCTCACAATGGAAAATTCATGGCTAGGTTACATTTTATTTGCAGAAAAAGCTCTGAGGATAGAAGTGAACTGCAAATTCAATATTAATGTGATCTAAGATTATTGGAAGACCCTGAACTTTTGACTCTGCTAAGTTATGTGTCCCTGGTGTCCATCTTCTGTCTTTTGAAAAGCAAATTTTGCATATTGAGTTATTCTCAGAAGAGTTCAGCACTCATACTCTTAAATAAGTTAATAGAGAATCTTAAAAAAAACTTTGAAATTTAGAATTATATATCCTTGGCACCCACCTGTACTCTCTACTTGGTCCCCATAAATATTCTTATTTTGTATAGAAAAATAAACTTAGAATACTTGAACCTACTGCTAAAGAGGGACTCAGAGATACCTAGACCTTCTTGAAAGCCCCTCTTATAGGTCCAGAAAAAAGACTTAGGTATTTCTACCCTCATCAAGAAGCCCCTGGAAAGCCCCTTTATACATGATGCTCAGCCATCTATAGCTGGAATGGGTAAAAACATACATGGAGAATCATGGCTGTCCTCAGATAGGAGAGTGGCTGGATATTGCTCTGGATGCTGCCTCCTCTCACTGTGAGTATAATCATGTAACCTCACTATTATTTTCCTTAGTGCTCTAGTCCTCCTGAGCCTGCCTGCTAAAAGGCTCTAGTTTTTCTTACTTTCCTTGTCTTCCCCAATCAATAAAGCACTTGCTAAAGCAACAGTCCAGTGTGTTGACTTTTCATTTTGTAGAAATTCTGAATCTTGGACATTTCTCAATTATTGAATCCAAAGCCTTTTTTTTAACCTAATAGAATCTTAAGCTGTAGAAAGAAAAAAAATGGAGATGATAGCTCTTCTTTATCTCTTTATTCTATACCCATCAGTTCACAGCTGTCATTCTCTTCTGGGTCCAGAATTTCAGCAAAAATATTGAAAAGATCAAATGTGTTAAGGACATTTGAGGGCAAGACAATGTTAGATCAAAATTAGGAGGTAGAAGTGGAAAATATTTCTGGAAAAGAAAAAAAAATATGGGAAATATAAAATCCTTCTATGAGCAATTTGAAAAGCTATTATGTGGATGAGGAGACAGGATTGATATTATTGGCCCTAGGGAGAAGAATTAGATCTATGGGTGGAATTTTCCAATAGGTAAACTGAGGCTCAACTTAAGAAAATGTTCTCGTTAGAGCTATCCAAAAGTACAACAGCTTTCCTTGTCAAGGAGTTAGGTTCCCCTAGAAGTCTCCAACACAAGGGTAGTTGACCATTCATCTGGGACCCTGTAAATAGTTATCAGTTGACCTGAATGGTCTTTAAAGGCTCATATAAATGATGAGATGCTAAGGATGCTTCTTCCTGGAGATTTCCAAATAGAAAATGGAAGATTTCTTGTCATTGATACCAAAAAAGAACTGATTAGACCAGGTGTACCATGAACCAGATGATTTCAGAAGTCTCTACAATGATGATATTATGCCATTTTGGTCATTCTATGGTTCTTGCCTTCAAGGAATTCAAAGCTACAACCAGAAAAAGACAACTTGAATCCAAATACACATTTAATAAACCCTACCAGGAAAAAAAAAGACATTCTGCATTACTCAACCTCTTGGTATAAGAGCGCTGGAATTGAAGTCATGAAGATCTGTGTTCAAGTGCTGCCTTGGACACTTACTAGCTATGGGCAACAAATCTAATCTCTTTGGGGTTCAATTTACTCAGCTATAAAATGGGCATAATGAAGTGCTGTGAGCCTGAAATGAGATAATATACACAAAATATTTCATGAACCTTAAAGCATATATAAAGTCTAGCTGTTGTTGACAGTATTAGAGGGACCTTGTGATGAGGAAACCCTCAAGAGTCATTTGCCCCCAACGCCAAGAGGCTAGGTGGCTTTCCAAAGGCCAAGCATTCAGTGTGAGTCAAAGGCAAACTTGAATGTCAGCCTTACTTGCCTCACGGCTATTCTCCATTCCTCTTCTCATGCTCATAGTCCATATGGAAATAGAATGGTCAGCACTGTGCTACTGGAGCTAGAATGTGCTTTTTAATCTTTTCCAATTAAGAGGAATTCAGCTTTCTGAGTTTTTCCCAAATCTTCTGTGAATTTTTATCAATAATAATATGTTCCTGTCTATTCATGCTTGCCACACATCTCCAACATACAAAGTGATTTGCAACTTTAATTCTTTAAAGATCATGGTATTCTGTGACCTAAAGCTGTCATCAGAAGAATATTGAGCTGAAAAAATGGGCCTTTGTTCCAGGGAGAAACTTGGGGTCATTCAAAACTCCACAAAATTTCTCAAAGGCAATTCAGCCATCTTTCCTCTTTTTCTTCAGTCCTAGTCCATGGTCTCTCTGAAGTGTCTGCTTTATTAACATATGTATGACACCCCTTCTATCTCCCGCCCCCCAAATTTGAACACTGTTGGGATGGAAACAGACAACCAGGAATGATCAGGAATCATTAATTTGTTCTCATCCAAAGATGACTGAAGACTGTGATTGCACCAAGAGAATGTGATTCCCCTCACTGTTAGTCTTGAAAGGGCAAAAAAATAGATTAAGTAAGAGAAATGGACATTGCAATCTGGGTATGTTGAGGTTTCTATGCAATAAGCTCTTTTCCAGCCCCAAGGCTCCATGATTCTGCACTCACACTTATGATGATGAATTTTCAGGGGATAGAATGCCTAGATGAAAAGAGGAAGACTGTCTTTGTTCTCCTGGTTCCCAGAAGAGTCCTGGTGAAACTCCTACCACCCTGTTGCCTAGCTATTGATAAGCCACTCTGATTTTCTTGTTTCCTCTTTTTAAGAGGTTTGTTTCTTTTCTGTATTGGTTGAGTTCTCAAAAAAGAGAAAGGAAGAAGAAAAGAAAAGAAGAAAAAAAGAGGGAAAGAAAGACAGGAAAATGGAAGGGAAGGAGGGAAGAAAGGCATGAAAGATGGAAAGGGAAATGGAAGGTAGGAAAGAAGGAAAGAAGGGAGGGAGGGAAGGAAGGAATGAAAGATGGAAGGGAAAATGGAAGGGAGGAAGGAAAGAAAGAAGGGAGGGAAGAAAGGAAGGAAGGGAAGATGGAAGGGAGGGAGAAGGAAAGAAGGGAAAGAGGAAGGAAATATAGGAGGAAGTAAGAGAGAAAGGAGGGAAGGAAGGGAGGGAGGGAGGAAGAGAGGAAAAGAAGGCTCCGTCTATGAGAGCATGTTTATTGTGTTCATGCCCTTGTGTGTCCTTGGAGAAAAAGAAAAAGCAGCCAGCAAAAGGCTATGGTCACCTTGGAGACTAATATTGGGAAAAAACTCCCCTTTGCAGTTGCTGGGATACCAACAGGGGGTTCAAAATGAACTACAGATTTTACTGAAAGTATATTATCAAACTCTCTCAAAACAAGGAAAAATATGTGAATCTGACCTGAAATGGATTCTCCTGGGCAAAGAAAGACTCAAATAAATAGTGGGATTCTAGAGAGATGAGTTTTGGTAAAGAGAAACTTTGTCTGTAAGCCCCTCTGAAGCAATCAGCCTTAGTCATATGTCCCTTCCTAGTATTCATTTTTTGGCAAGTTAAAAAAAAATCCTTATAACATAGTTTCCCCACCACATCAGGACCAGGGGGAAATAGGAAGGTGGTAAAAGAAAAGTCATTTTTAGTGGGTTATAAGGAATAATGTAAGAGAGGTTCAGAGGAGGTTGAGAAAGCAAGTGAACAAGCACTTATTAAGCACTTAGTATGTACCAGTAGCAACAGCAACCACAACAAAAAGCAAACAAACCCAAAACCAACTCTGTACCAGCAACTATGCTAAGTGTTGGGGTTACAAAGACAAGAAAAAAGAAAGATAATTGATGCCCTTAAGTCGTTTACATTCTAATGGGGGAAGACAACACACACACACACACACACACACACACACACAAGCTAAAAGGAGAAAGCAGAGAAGGGAGTTGATGCTGGCAAAGTCATGAAAGTCAGAAGCACAGCTGGGAGGGGAATTAAGGTTGGTAAGGCTGGACCCTTCTCCAAAATGGAGGCTCTAGAATTCACCAATGGGAGAAAGGTACTAGGATGATAAACAATGGTCAAAGTAAAAAGGATAGGTATCAAAGGGAGAGTGTAGACAGATTTCTAGCTTAACAAAACAAGTCAGTTTCCAGCCATAGTTAGAAATATGTCTATAACATCTATAATTCTCCATAAACACGTAAGTGTATCATTTGTATAGACATCTACCTAGGTGATACAGTGCTAAGTTTTCAGCCAGGAAGATTTGGGACTGACTTCTATCTCTATCATTTACTTTAGCTGTGTGATCCTGAACTAGTAACTTAATGTCCTCCAGCCTAACTTTCTTAATCTATAAAATAGGGATAAATTAGTACACTTTACTGGGTGGTTGAGGGGATTAAAAGAGATAATACATGCAAATTAACTTTGAAAACCTTAAAGAGCTCTAAAAATGCTTGTGATTATTACATAAACCCAATAGATTGTCCATTCGACTGAGTAGCATATTCATAGACTGGACAATGGAACCAAATAGAAAATATAGTGTAAAGTATATCATCAGAGACAAGTATGTCTGGAAAATAAGTCAGGCCAGTAATGAAGCAGAACTAGGGATAAGCAATGGATAGTTCACACACTCCACCTTTCAATGTGAAGAGAGCAGGAGGATGATGTCATGCTTGCTTGACCTGCCAAGGTATTTTATGAGAGAATATGTCAGGTAAGGATGTACTGCTATCTGGATTGGTGGCGGGAAAGAGCATCAATCAGAGAGAATATGTAAGTATCTCAACATCTGAAAGTAGAGATCTTTCTTTTTTAAAAGAGAAGAGTTGGAATGAGGTGATTCAGACCAGTTCCAATAGATGTGGATGGAGAGAGCCATCTGCTTTCAGAAAGAAGACCATGGGGATTGAATGTGGATCAAGGCATAGTATTTCCACCTTTTTTGTTATTGTTTCCTTGTTTTTTTTTTTTTTTCTTATTTTTTGTTTCTTTTTTGCTCTGATTTTTCTTGTGCATGATGATTAATGTAGAAATATATATATGAATTGCACATGTTTAACCTATATTAGATTCCTTGTTTTCTAGGGGAGGGAAAAAAATTTGAAACAAAGTTTTGCAAGAGTGAATATTGAAAACCATCTTTGCATGTGGTTTGAAAATAAAAAGCTCTTATTAAAAAAGGGAAGAGTTGGCCATTCTCTTCAGTGGAGAAAGTGGAATATGTTGGGAGCGGTAATCACTTTCAAAACTACTCACATGGCTTTGAAGAAATAAAGAGCCCAAGGAAACACTAATTAATGAGATATTAGAGTAGCTCAGATCATGCCACATTATTATATACATGTTCTATATATATATATTTAAAAATAAATAAAATGCCAGTCTTTCCAAGTGTTTTTTTTAAATTGCTATTTAACTGTTCAATAAGATGTTTAATATTAGATAACTTTATGAAGCTATTGTCTTCTAGGGCAACTTCCTTTCAGATTATTTTACAAATTTAACAAGGTTTCCTTCATTTTGTGAAATTTGAAGAGCTTTGACAAAATACCTGTTTGGACATGTATACATATATTGTATTTAACTTATACTTCCACATATTTAACATGTATTGGTCAACCTGCCATCTGGGGAAGGGGTTGGGGGAAGGAGGGGAAAAGTGGGAACAAAAGGTCTTGTAATTGTCAATGCTGAAAAATTACCCATGCATATATCTTGTAAATAAAAAGCTATAATAATAAAAAAAAGAAAAGAAAAAAGAAAGAAACTTGAAGAGCTTTGAGATTTTGCACAAAAATACTGATTTTCTGAGTTTCTTAACAAAAAACCAGGAATGAAGGGCATTGACACTATATATCATATTTTCAGAGGTCACCTTGGAATGGGAATCCTTCCACCCCAAATTCAAGTAAATACTAATTTTGCTAACTAAAAATGAACAGAAACTCTAAACATAATTTCAATTGAAGTGACAATTTATCACTGGAATTAGAAGTGTCTGCCTGAGTCTTCCTTTCTAGCAACAGTAATTACTAGTTAGCTTTGGGCTGAAAGGATCTGAGGTCAAATTTCAATTCTGTAACTGCCTGTGTACCCTCCAACCTTTCACCTTTTGGAACAATTACTCCAAGGCCCAGTTTCATTTGTACAGTGGGTTGTTTGGACTAGACACCCTCTTAAGTCCCTTCCAGCTGTAAATCTGTAATTCTCATTTTATTGCACTATTTGGAATATAGGCTATGCTCAGATATGATGGAGGTGGGGAATCAAACACCAACAGGCCATGCTTACATAAGTGTTTTATGGTGTACAAAGTACTTTGTTCACAAAAGTCCTGTGTGAAGCAAGCAGCACAAGTGTTCTTATTATCTTCTTTTACAGATAAGCAAAGATAGGCTTGGAGAAGTAGAGCTTTTAGTCCAAGTCCATGCAGATAGCCAGTGGCAGCCCTGGAACTTCCATGCCGGTGCTTTTCCTCTCACACCATAATGCTTTGCAGTTAGACCAAATTACTCCAAAAATTGTGTGTTTTTCTTTTTAAAGGTATTTTATTTTTCCAAATACATGCAAGGAGAGTTTCAACATTCACACCCACAAAACCTTGTATTCCAGATTTTTCTCCCTTTTCCCTCCATACTTGTTTTCTCTGCGTTTTCAAAAAGGCTAAATTCTCATATTTGTGTCTGTTGGAAATTTCTCTATTCCTGGTTCCCCTTTGAACTTCCTGTGTTTCCTTAAATTTGCGTTCTCTACAATTATTTATTTATTGTTAATATATGGTGGCTTGCTGGATAGAATGCTGACTTCAGTGTCAAGTCCTGCTTCTGATTTATATTGTCTGGGGAAATGAATCAGCACTGATTAGTCACCTACTGCATACCAGGTACTATGCTAAGTATATAAAGACAAATGAAACAATTCCTATCCACCAGAGTTGACATTAAACCTCTCAGTACCTTAGAAGGATTAGATTATAAATTGAACAAGTAGATATGCTATGCTTTGACAGAAGGGGTTTCCTCACCAAGGAGTCCTATGCCAAGGAAATTAAAGGTTTAGGAAAAAAACCCTCAAAAAAAACCCCTCTCTTTTTCATGCCTCTCAGAGAAGTTATAGGAGTAAAAGAATGTTTTGATTAGGGGTGAGATAAGGATGGACTTCAGTGCTGGAAAGTCTTGAAGATTACATGCACTGGGAACTATGAGATCAGAAGCAGGACATGAGACTGAAGTCAGCATTCTATCCAGCAAGCCACCAAGCCACAGAATTCTCCTATTTAGAAAATATATAAACACAACAACACTGGCCTACTTGGAATAAGTATATTTATATTAACAATAAATAAATAATTGTAGCAAATGCAAATATAAGGAATCACAGGAAGTTCAAAGGGGAACCAGGAATGTAGGAAATTTCCAACAGACACAAATATGAGAATTTAGCCTTTTTGAGACTGCGGAGAAAACAAGTATGGTTCAATCTTCATTGCTTTCTTTATGTCAGGTTTCCCTCCCTTTTCTCACTCCATTTCTACCCCTTACTCAGTTTACAAACTTTTACTGCTACATTGGAGCCACAATCTGGTCCCCCTTCCTTTCACACAAAATCATTTGTTTTCCTTAACTATGGCTTGGACTTCCATTTATTTATGCTCCCTTGTTTTCACACAGAATCATTTGCTTTCCTTATTCACAGCTTGGATTTCCATTTATTTATGTCCTCTCCTGGCTCGCAAATCATGAATCCAATGGAAATTTCAGCCTTGGCTCCTCTATCAACAAATGGGTTTTTAAGATTGGGACAGAATGCACTGTCTTTGGGGAGGGAGATTGCCATGGCTTCATCATCACCACCCAGACCTTGTTGCTCCCTCCAAACTCAAGGAAAGAAGCAGAAGGAGAGAGGGGAACTTTGTGGTCCTTGCAGTGAATTTTTTTTCCCCTAAGGAGTTTAATCCAGAAAGTCTATGTAGGGCCTCCCAGATAAGTCAAATATCAACTTCCCTTCCTTCACAGCACTAACAGCAGAGGAGTGTCATAAGGGGACTTCCAAGAGTATGAGCAGGGTCATGAGTACACAGACTGTTTCTGTGGCTGCAATTTCATGGGAGATTAAATCTCAGCTTGTGTCTATAGCTGATTTATCTAGCAGTTTTATGTAAGGCAGAAGAGAAAACAATGACTATGACAATATTGGGATTGGGAAATTGGAGAGAAAATGGTCTGACAAAAAAATGGGATGTTCTGATGCTCGCCCTCCCAGAGCCGGAGAGGAAGAGTACAAACCCCAGAAAAGTAGCTTTGCAATTGGCAGCACTTGTCAGTAGAGATGGGGGCACAAGGCCAAGTGGAAGACAGATGGTGATGACCACAGGGAAGACATATGCTATCCTGGGTATCAGCGCCCTAACACAAAACCCCATGTACCCTTCTGATACTTATAGTTCTCTGGTCTATGAAGCAAAGAGAAAAGGTAAAACTATCCTCAGGTTTTATAGCAAGGCAGATTTATGAAGGGGAAGGTACTGAGAGCAATGTGGAATATCCCACCTGTATCTAATGATTTTAATTAATTTTCAATTATTTGATACACCAATTAAATCAAAGTATTTAGTCTATACATTGCTAGGGGAAAATTGGAAACATCATGAACCTTAATAATAGCGTGGGTTTTTTATTTACTACCTGGATTTTATCTGTAAATATGTATTAGCACAGATGCTTTATTTTAAATCCTCTGGCTTTAGTGTATTTCTTAAGATTGAAGATATTTCTTTTATGAAACACTGGAAAAAATAACCTTTGATCACAGCTGGCCATAGAGTACAGAAAACTGGAGTAACTGCCCATCCTTGTACTTTTAGATTTTCATTGTAGGTTGTGGGTGGAGACTCTTGGAGATAATGACAGGAGAAAAGGGGATGACTCCATAGATTGATGCTGAAAATTTTCTTTTTTTAATTCGTCTCTTACACATGCAGTGGTTGCAGTATTTATTCCTGAATGAAATTTTAATGCCGGATACCTACTATTCCTTCATAAGTCATGGACAGCTTGAACTCCTTTTCCTTACCTCTTAATGTACAATGGAAAGAGACTTGGCTCTAGGATGAAAAGACTGGACTTTCATTTACTGCTCTGGGCAAGTCACTTAACCTGTTGGGACCTCAGTTTCCTTATGAGTGAAATGAGGAGTTAAGACTTCATGCTCTATGAGATTTTTTCAGAAACTCTAAATCAAAAACCTACAACATGGTGAATATGTTGCTGGTGATAACCAATTTAGGGGACTCCTTTGTGTGGATATTCTATTCATTAATGTATATATCACCTTTTCTGTCATTTTTAGCTTTAGAGAGCTGCCTGGAGGCACTTAGAGGTTAAGCAACTTCTCCATACTCTTACAGCTACTATGACTCAGAGGAAAGACTTAAAGCTAGATCCTCTCAACCCTCTGTTCATCCTTTGTTTTCAGAGGACCAATGACATCACTGGAGGGATGTCTCCACTTGCATTTAAATTAGATTTAAGTAAAGCAGAGTTGCACAATGCAGTCAGCCTCACTTTCTCTCCCAGAGACATGAACAAAAGATACTAAGCAGACTCCTAATCTACTATGTACCACTCACTTGTACCACTAAAAACCCAAGTCCTTCAAATTTTAACACAAAAGAAAATGATTAACACTCAAAACTATATATTTCTATTTAACCCAATAATTTACACTTAACTTCAAAGTTTTCCTTTGAAAATACAGATTTATTTGGTATTCGTTGATATGAAGTTAGACAGTCTTTTTTTTTTTTAATTTTATAAATGAAGAAGAAAGAGAAGCCATGTGACCTTCAAAGGGGCCTCCAGTTATTAACTTTCCATTGTCATAGGAGAGTGACTTAATGAATCAAAATCTGATCAATGAGATCGGAAGAATTAGACCTAAATCCTGCCACTGACATATACGGTCAACCATGTGTCACCTAACTGAACTTCTCGGTCTCCCAGCTAACTCTGTCCAACTCACAGTTACTGCAAAAGAGCTCCCTCCCCCAGTCCCCTTACACTGGCCATGAAAACCCAGATGCAGAGCCTGCCACAGACCTAGCCATGATTCAACAACTACAGATGTCAGGAAGGCTCGGACTTGCCCTCTTTGGAACCCCTTCCCTCTCCTATCTGGCATGGGGCCTGCTTCAGAGTGACCACAGAGAGACCAGAATGCTCTCCACTAGCCAGCTGAGAGCAGCCATTCCTCTAACAGATGAAAGATTATAAAGTAATTTTCTCACAACTTGGTGACATCAGAACTTTTTGTCCTTTCCTAACAACTTTACTGATGGAAATATTCGGGCTGAGAGAGCTAAAGGGACTTGCCTAGGGTCACAAAGTTGGAAGACTTGGGGTTCCATTTGAGGTTCCCTGATTGTTCAGTCAAGTGACCTTTTCCCTCTAATCAAAAAAACACTGTATCTAGGGATTATTAAATGGAGATGTCATTGATAATACATAGTAGAATATATATAACGTGTATGTGTATGTATCTATATCTGTGTACATATGTGCATATATGTAGAGGGCTGAAACTCTTGAGTCATTGCATTGAGGTTGGTTCAAGCACTTAGGGCTAATTACCGATTGGACAATACTCTATGGGCATATGCTTAGAAAATGGCCCTTCCCACTATCCTGTGCTGGCTCAATGATTGTTGTATACAGAGGATTGTAGCAGGGACTAGGGTGTGGAGTAAGACAAGGCAGAGTCACTTTTTGCAGTAGACGAGGAAGAAAGTAGTTGTGGAGATTCTGCTTCCATCCTGTTCAATCCTACATCTAAAAACCAAGAATAAAGACTAAGGACTTTTGCTTATCCTGACTCCGGCTGATTCTGGGGTGTCTGGGGTGCTAACATGGTCATCACACATATACACATATATGTATAAACATCTACAAATAATTTGCATCTAATGAAATGGAGATGTCATTATTTATACATAGGAGCTATATACATATATGTGAATAGATATGATACCATGAATATAAACGTTAATATATACATATAATCTCTATATGTGTATATAGAGATAAATATGTGCATACACACATATATATACATCTAAAAATAATTTGTATTTGATGACAATGAAATGGAGATGTCATTGATTATACCTAGGAGATAGAAATATATGTTTATATGTGTATGTATTATCTATATATCTGTATATATGTGCATATATACATATGTATGCACATCTACAAATAATTTGCATCTGATGACAATGAAATGGAGATGCCATTGGTTATACATAGTAGTTATATACATATATGTTTATAAATATTGTCTATGTCGGTATATATGATTTATGTACATATACACATACATGTGTATACAACTATAATTTGCATTTGATGACAATGGAATGGGGGTGTCATTGTTTATACATACATGTGTACATATGTACATGTACATATTTGTCCATACCTGCACATTATTTTTATGTATATTTATATATACACATTTAATCTATATGTCTTCATTTATTCATCTATATCCATATCTATCTACCTATATCAATATTTACCAATATTTATATTTAAATCTATTTCTTTATCTATATCTCCATATATCTCTATCTCTATCTATCTCTATCAGTTGGCAAAGTGGGTAGAGAGTTAGCCTTGGATTAACTGGATCAGGATTTAAGTGCTACCTTTTCTCCTCCATATTAGCTGTGTGAGCTGCTCTAAGAGAAATTGCTAATCAGCTTTTAGAAATGAGAATTTCCCTACACTGATGACTTCACAGATCTGATTAAAAATCAGAAAGGAAATTTCAGTTCCAAATGCATTCAAAGTTTTTTGAAGTATCTAATTTTCCAATAGTTTACTTGTACTTTTCCACATCTTTTGGAATGATGCATTTAGGATATCATGCCTCTATTGAATATACCAATTCAAAATGATTTTTAAAAACATTTCTCTTATTTAAGCCTTAACTATTCTCTATTGGTATAACATAAATCTGCATCAAAATGGACAGAAAAAGATTCAGTAATGGATTCAGAAAGAAAAGAAAAACACTTTGGAAATAAGACCAATGATGTCTAAATGTCTTCCATCTGAACATTTACAAGGATGCAAATTGAAGTGTCTTTAATGAAGATCCTTGAGTTCCTGAAGTTTTCAAAGTAACTATCATTAAAGATAAGAGAAGTCTGGCAGACTGGAAAAAACACTGGACTGGGAATCAGAAGATCTGGTATCTAGTCCCAAGTTTTTCATTAACATCTTTGAGGGACATTTTGTCCCTCGAAGCTTTAACTTCCTCTTTTGCCAATTAGAATAATCTTCAAGCTGTCTTCCATTTCTCAGATTCTAAATGAATGTTCTCTTTCTTTACATAGGACAACCCATGGTCTCTTTGAAGATTCTGCTCTGCTTATTGAGCACTCTCCAGGGCCCCATGCAAAACCTCATCCTGTCTCTAACTTCAAGGATGTGACTAGACTGGCTGAAAACCTTCCTAACCACATTTGTTAGAGATGTCACTGAGTTTTCTCCCCTGAAACATTTATTCTCTGCAGACATAATTTGGTATCTAGGGAACTAGTGATTGTCTAGTGACAAAGGAGAATCCTGTCTAGATATAAAAAAGCTGCAGCTCTTCTGTGCTTGATCTTGGTCTGTCCTGGACACGTAGTTTAGGAAAAATTCTTTTGTAATGGAGAACCTCTGAAATGTGGCAACCAGACTGGTGAAGGCCCTCAAGTTCACATCTTCTAAGCAGTGGTTGAAGGAGTTGAGCTGTTTAGCCTGGGTAAAGTAAGGCTGAGGAGCGATACATCATAGCCATCTTGGAGTATTTGAAGGATTGTCCTGTGGATGGATGTTTAGTCTTGTTCAACATAGCCCCAAGCAAAACTGAGAGCCATGGGAGTCTATTGCAAAGAGGCAGATTTAGGCTTGATGTAGGAAGTAAAATTCCCAACAACAAGTACTCTTTTAAATAGAATTGGGATTATTGAGGGGGAAGAACAGATAGAGTTCTACATGCCAAAAGTGAATCACTGGTTGCAAGAATGTTGACAAAGGGTTTTTTTAAATGTCCAAGGTAGACCAGAAGGCTACTTCTAACTCAGAAATTCTGTGATTTGTGATTTCTCTTATTTGTGGTTATATCAATCATCCCTGTGATTACAATGATGCTATAACTTCTATCATTAAACCATTAAAACTCTAATTCTTTATGTGAGTATGTCTTGTTTCACTAACTGGACTCTATTTTCCCAAAGGCAGAGATCAAATCCTGAGCTTCTTTGTATTTTTCACTGACTGGTATATTGAAAGGGAAATGAAGATTTAGGGAATGAATGAAATTGTCCCTCATGAACAGTAATGACAACGAATTCCAATATCATAGTTTTATTTTTAAACAATATATTCTTTCTGCCTTTGTACTGATGCATAATTTTTAGAACCTTTGTCAAAGATGCTCAAGAAGGATAGTTGAACTATGAATCTTTCATGATAAAGGTAAAGAAAGAAATATATAATATTAAACAATGCAATAGTAGCAATGTGGATTTAGATAGGTAGAGGACAATTGACTTCCTTCAATATTGTAATTAAGTGGTCTCCTAGTACCTTTCTGTGAAGCTCATTAGGTAGTATGTTAAGTTTATATTCGCTTGCTCATTTTTATATAAAATAAAATTATTTTAGAGTTTCTAACATTTGTCACATGAAGTACTTGGATAACTTCTTCTCATTTCACCTTAGTATTTTGACAGATCAATTAAGTTACTTGAGTTTTTTAAAATACTGAAGACAGAAAGAAAAAAAAGGAGCATATAACCATAATTATATTTTACAAATTGACATGTTGATAAATTGGTGAGAATTCACAGTCATTCCTTCA
This sequence comes from Sarcophilus harrisii, assembly GCF_902635505.1. Taxonomy (NCBI): domain Eukaryota; kingdom Metazoa; phylum Chordata; class Mammalia; order Dasyuromorphia; family Dasyuridae; genus Sarcophilus; species Sarcophilus harrisii. Next base: position 11,853,752 of record NC_045428.1, on the reverse strand, counting down.
TTTAGTTGAACAATATAAAAATTAGGATTTTGATTTTAAAAAAAGATTATTAGGATTCTAAAGTACTAATTACCTTTTGTATAAAGAAGTCTAAGCTGAGCATAAAAAGAAATGTATTTTCTGTAGCAATTGATAATGAGTTGGTGTGAAAAAAAGAATGCCATTGTACCCTAGTTAAGATTTGATATTCAAATATCATAGGATTTGATGATCTTGAAAAAGTTTCATGTTCTAATGGGCCCCATGTTGAAGGACAAACGAGGAATACTATGGAGAATGACACGTCAGAGATTGGATTGGGAAGTAAAGGGGCTCAGACAGCCTTACAACAAGAATCAGCCTGTTCTTTCAGCCTTCAAGATCCCCCCCCAAAAAAAAAAATCAATTCACAAATGTGAGCAGGACTAGGTCTTTCAAGGAAGAAAGACTCTATGAGTTGAACTCATACTAGTCAGTACTTAAAATTTCCTCCTTGCCCTCTCTTAACCCTGGCTTGTGTCTTCCCCCATTTCTTTGGACAATTTGCCACTGCCTCCTTCCAAATCTACTTTTCTCTATTCTTTTCTTCCTTGATTTTGGCAGCATTTGATCCATGTATCACCTTCTTTTGGAAACATTCTTCTTTTTTTTTAATGAGTAGAGGTTAATAATTCACATTACATTTTCAAGACAGATACAACACACTTTAACTTCAATAAAATAAATAAAACTCCAATCATTTACAATAATAAAGGCTTTAAAAATAATTTCTTAGTTTTTGGAAGGTCATATCTAGTCTTCCACAATTCAGAAGTCTCTATGGGAGTGAATATATACTTCAGCAATTACTCTGAATTTCTTGGAGATGGAGGCAAAGGCTCAAAAACAACCCTGAATGCAGTGGATAAAAATGTTAGTTACATTTATTTTGATTACACTGGAGCCAGGAAAGAAATCAGGTTTGAAGGAGCTAAGGTCCCCTCTGTGTTTCCATATCTGGGGAACAGTCTAGCTAATGAAGATTCTTCTATAGGGTTTTCTTTTTTCTCCTATATGCTAATTAGCTCTGGGATTTTAACAGCCTCCCTGGATTTCTGAAAAGTTTTGCATTATTTGGGTCTTCTAGTAGGCAGCTAGGTGGTGCTACCAAGATCTGGAATTGAAAAAATTAGAATCCAAATCCCACCTCAGACATTTAATTGTTATATGACAAGTGACTTGACTTCTGTCTGAATTTCCTCAATTGTAAAATAAGGATACCAATGACATCTAACTCTCAGGTTATTGTAAGGATCAAATGAGACAATTGTAAATTCCAAAATATTTTATATTATCTACAGTTATTTTAAATGGAATTTCTCTTTGTATCTTTTGCTGCTGGACTTTGATGGTAATATACAGAAATGTTGATGATTTGTGTGTATCCTGCAACTTTGCTAAAGTTGTTAATTGTTTCTAATAATTTTTTAGGATTCTTTAAGTATACCATTATATCATCTATAAAGTGACAATTTTGCTCCCTCATTATCTATTCTAATTCCTTTAACTTCTTTTTCTTCTCTTATTGCTAAAGCTAATATTTCTAAAACAATATTGAATAGTGATAGTAATAGTAGGCAACTTTGTTTCACCCCTGATCTTATTGGGAATACTTCTAGTTTATCCCTATTATATATATGCTTGCTAATGGCTTTAAAGAAATGCTATTGATCATTTTAAGGAAAACTCCATTTGTTCCTGAGCTCTCTAGTGAGTTTTCTTTTTAAATAGAAATGAGTGTTCAATTTTGTCAAATGCTTTTCCTGCATCTATTGACATAATCATGATTTCTGTCAGTTTGGTTACTGATATAGTCAATCATCCTGACAATTTTACTAATATTTACCAGCTCTGCATTCTTAGTATAACTCCTACTTGGAGACAGTGTACTATTTTGATGATAATTTGCCGTAATCTCTATCTTTTATTTAAGATTTTTTGCATCAATATTTATTAGAGAAATTGTCTATAATTTTATTTCTCTGTTTTGACCCTACTTGCTTTAGGTATCAGCACCATATCTGTGTCATAAGTGAAATTTCATAGGACTCCTTCTTTTCCTGTTTTTCCAAATACTTTATATAGTATTGCAAGTAATTGTTCTTTGAATGTTTGGTAGAATCCACTTGTAAATCCATCTGTCTCTGGAGATTTTTTTCTTGGGGAGCTGATTGATAGCTTGTTCAATTTCTTTTTTTAAAATGGGACTATTTACCTAATTTATTTTCTTCTCTGTTAATCTGGGCAATCTGCATTTTTGTAAATATTCATCCATTTCACTTATATTATCAGATTTATTGGAATATAGTTGGTAAAATAATTCCTAATCATTGCTCTAATTTCCTCTTTATTGGTGAAAAGTTCACCCTTTTCATTTTTGATACAAGCATTTTGATTTTCTTCTTTCCTTTTTATAATCAAATCTAAAAATTGATCTATTTTGTTGGGTTTTTCATAAAATCAACTCTTAATTTTGTTTTTTAGTGAATTAGTTTTCATACTTTCAATTTTATTAATCTCTCCTTTTATTTTCAGAATTTCAAATTTGGTATTTAATTGGGAGTATTTAATTTGTTCTTTTTTTATTCATTAATCTTCTTTTTTCTCTATTTTATTCAAGTAAGCATCTAGAGATATAAAATTTCCCCTAATAACTGCTTTGGGGGCATAACATAATTTTGGTATTTCCTCTCATTATTGTCATTCCTTAGATTAAATTATCAATCATGCCTATAGTTTGTTGTTTTGTCCACTTATTCTGTAGGATTAGATTATTTGGTTTCCAATTAATTTTTGGTCTATTTTCCCCTGGCCCTTTATTAAAAGTAATTTTAATGCATTATGATCTGAATTTACTTTTGCTTTTCACATTTTATTTTGAGGTTTTTATGCCCTACTAACATGGTCAGTTTTTATGTGGATTCCATGTACCACAAAGAAAAAAGCATATTCCTTTTTGTCCCCATTCAATTTTCTGCAAAGGTCTATCAATACCTAACTTTGCTAAACTTCTATTTACCTCCTTAACTTCTTTCTTATTTATTTTATGCTTTGATTTATCTAGTTCTGATAAAATAAGGTTGAAACCCCTCATGAGTATAATTTTGCTGTCTATTTATTCTTACAGCTCTCTTAACTTCACCTCTAGGAATTTGAACACTATACCAGTTGGTACATATAAGTTTAATATTGATATTACTTCAGTACCCTTTAACAAAGTGTAGTTTCCTTCCTTATCTCTTTTTAATTAGATTTATTTTTGTTTTTGCTTGATTTGAGATCAGGATCATTAATACTGGTTTTTTTTTTAACTTCAGCTGAAGCATAATAGATTTCACTCCAGCCTTTTACCTTTACTCTATATGTATTATTTCACTTTAAGTGCGATTCTTGTAAACAACATACTGTAGGATTCTGGCTTTTAATCCAGTCTGTTATCTGCTTTCATTTTATGGGAGAGTTCATCCAATTCACATTCACAGTTAAAATGATTAACTCTATATTTCTCACCATTTTATTTTCCCAAAGTTATACTTTTCTCTTTCCTCTCCTCCTTTCCCTCCTTTCAAAACTTTGCTTCTGATCACAATCTCCCTCAATTTGCCCTCCCCTTTTATAGTCTCTCCTCCTTTTTAATCCCTTTCCCTTTCTACTTTTGTTCTCCTTCCTATTAGAATTTTTTACTTTTCCCTTTCCCCTCCTACTTACCTATAAGATGAGAAGTTTCTCTATCAAACTAAATGTCTGATATTTTCTCTTTGAACAAAATCTTATAAGATTAAGGTTCCCACAATGTTCATCCTCCTCCCTTTTTTCCTTCAATTCTACTAGATCTTTTTTGCCTTTTCATAGGATGTAATTTACCACATTTTACCTCCCCTTTCCTCTTCTTTCAGTACAATCCCTTTTCCATCCCTAGTTTCTTTTTTTTATATCATCACAATAAAGTCAAATTATACCCACACTCTCTAAGTATATCCCCAACAAAGACACAGTTCTCAAGAGTTAAACATAGCATCTTCCCATATAGGCTTGAAAACTATTTCATTCTTTAGCATGATTATGATTTGCTATTTCTGACCTAGACTGGTTTATTCTTCCTTGGGTATTGCAATGGTCTTTTATTCTCAAGGTTTCACAATATTAATGTTGACCTTACTGTGGATATCTGAGGAGTATAGCCTCCTGAAACTCAGAATCCCTAAGCTCAAAAAAGCTACCAGTGTTATACTATTCCATAATTAAGGATTACAGTCATGCACTACCATATATGGCAAAAACACATTCTTAAAATGAAGCTAATAAATATGATTCACATACCAGGACCATCTCCTAATCCTGCCTTCAGTCAGTATTACTTCTTACCTACTGAAACATAAAGTGCCTGGGGCCATTAACTTCACCAACAGAATGTCAGTTTCCTTAATGAAGGAAGTATTGGGGCAAAATGATCTTTAAGGTATTTGCAAGCTCTAAAATTCACAGAGTGTACTATAAAGATTTCTACATGAATTCCCATCATTACTTTACATTAAACATTAAATGCATGTGGTACAGAAATCGTGGAGCTTCGAGAGAATAGCAATCAAGATTAGAATATGACAAGAGAAGGGTAAGTATATTTTGATAAAAACTTCAAGAGTAATCTCATTTCACAAGTACATATATTTCCTCCTTCCATTCATATGGCAAATTCATCATGTCTTAGTAGAAAATTTCATGACTAGTGATGACAACTTTCTGGTAATAAGCCTCTCTAAGCTTAGATAGGCTGGAATTCAGACAACACCCCATTACTTGGATCTTACTCAAAGACTTTCCATCTTGGTAAAACTTGTTAGAGCTTAAGCTTACTTCACTGCCATAGTCTTCCTTTATCCAGGGTCACCTCCACACCTTGATGAGGTTTTGATTATACCTGATGTGAAAAGAATAGGTGTGAAATAAGGAGAATCAAGGTAACACTGTATGTAAAGATATTCACTAGTCTGGAAATAAGCCTGAGGAAAGGAAGAAGGAAATAAAAAAAATTTTTAAGCATCTGTTATGTACTATTTTTTAATTACAAATTTGTTTTATTTTCAATTCATAGAATAAAACAAGCATTTCCATAACACAGTAAAATGAAAAAGACTGTTACATATGACACTTAATCTGCATTGTAAAATTTACTGGTTTTTCCAAATATATAACAAAACAATCCTGTATTTTTTTTTCATTTTTCCCCTTCTTCCATTTCCCACCCAAGAGATGCTAAAATCTTAAAAATATGAACTGTTTGGATTAAATACATATCTAGTATTTCCACAGCATATGATTGGATCTAACAGTTGGTGACAGTTACCAAAAATATGGAGAGAGAAATATTACCAAGGAAGAATGTTCTAATACTGGTTATCTAACAATAGTAAGATCTTCTTTCTAAGACTCAGCTCCAGATTACTGGCCATATTTGAGGAAAATCTGCATGATCACACAATGGAGATCTTGAATTGGTCTATATCAAGGATTCAAACTATCAAGGATAATTGCTATCAGAGATCCAAACTAGACTATAAGCTTTTCATTTTTTAAATAAATTTTAAAGTCTTTCCAGTTATTAAGGACTTATTTTTTCCTCCCTCCTACCTTCCTCTACACACTGAAAAGGAAGAATTATCAAACCCATAGTCACCTATAAACACAGTAAAACAAAATAAATGCTCACATTGGTCATTTTCAAAATGTTTCAATCTTCACATTAATCGATAATGTCTTTTTATTTTTAATAATAGCTTTATATTTTCAAAATACCTGCAAAGATAGTTTCTAACAATCACTCTTGCACAACCTTGTATTCCAATTTTTTTCCCCTCTTATTCCACCCACAGCTCATAATCCAATATAATTAAAATGTGCTTCTTGTTATATTTCTACATTTTTCATGTTTCACAAGAAAAAATCAGATCAAAAGAAAGAAAAAGAGAAAGAAAAAAGCAAGCCAACAACAACAAAGATGATCTATGTTGTAATCCACATTTGGTCCCCCTGGTCATCTTTTTGGATGCAGATGTCTCTTTCCATAAATCTATTGGAAGTGGCTTTAATCACCTCATTGTTGAAAAGAGCCCATCAGAGTTGATCATCACATAATCTTGTTGCTGTGTACAATGTTCCCTTGGTTCTACTCATTTCACTTAGTATCAGTTCATGTAAATCTCTCCTGGCCTTTCTGAAATCATCCTGCTGATCATTCCTCGTAATATTTCACAACATTCATATGCCATAATTTATTCAGCCATTCCCAACTGATAGGCATCCACCCAGTTTCCAGTTCTTGGCCACTACAAAAAGGGCTGATACACATTATTGCCTATGTGAATTCTTTCCCCTTTTTTTATGATCTCTGAGATACAGACCCAATAGAGACACTGTTGAATCAAAGGGTATACACAGTTTGATAGCCCTTTGAGCATAGTTCCAAAAAAAATCTCCAGAAGAGTTGGATTGGTTTGCAACTCCACCAACAATGTGTTAGTGTACCAGTTTCTAACCTTCCCTCCAACATTTATTATTATCTTTCCCTGTCATCTTAGCCAATCTGAGAGGTGTAGTGGTACCTCAGAGTCATCTTGATTTCATTTCTCTAAGCAACAGTGATTTAGAGAATTTTTTTTCAAATGACTTGAAACAGTTTTAATTTTTCATCTGAAAATTATCTATTTGTGTTCTTTGGTCATTTGACAATTGAAGAATAGCTTGTCTTCTTATAAATTTGAGTCAGTTCTTTATATATTTCAGAAATGAGGCCTTTATCAGAACCCTTGGATAATTCCTCACCCCAACCCCCAGTTTTCTGTTTCCCTTCTAATCTTAGTTGCATTGGTTTTGTTTGTGCAAAATCTTTTAAATTTAATATAATGAAAATTACCTATTTTGCATTTTGTCATATTCTCTACTACTTCCTTAGCCATAAATTCCTTCTTTCTCCACATATCTGAGAGAAAGACTATCTCTAGTTCTCCTAATTTGCTTATAGCAACTCCCGTTATGTCTAAATCATGAACCCATTTCAACCTTATCTTATAGGATGTTAGGTATTGGTCAGTGCCTAGTTTTTGCCTTACTATTTTACAATTTTCCCAGCAATAATCTGTCTGTCTTAAGATAGGTTGTGTCATTCCCCATCAGTCCTGTGTAATCCTATTGATTATTGTTGTCAATGAGAATTCTGAAAAATTCAGTATTGCTTTTTATAACATTGATATTAACATATAAATCTCTATCCACTTCTGCTCACATTGTTTAACTTAACAAATCTCTTGGAAACTGTCTTTTCTCTCATTTCTTAAAGTACAACAGTATTTCATTACATTCTTATAATATTTGCTCATCTATTTCCCATTTCATAGGAATCCATGACCACAAAAACAGTTACAATAAATATTTGCAATCAAACAAAACCTTTTCCTCTCTCATCTTTATGGTATGGACCTAGTTGTGGTATCACCATGACAAAGAAGATGAGCAATTTATACCTTTGGAGACATAATCCAAAATTGCTTTCTATAATGTCTGAATCAATTCATGTCTTCACCAACTGTGTTTGCAAGACTTCCCATATCCCTTCCAGCATATAACATTTCCTTTTTCTGTCAACTTTGCTGATCTTATTGGTTTGATGTGGGATGTCAGAGCTGTTTTAATTTTATTACTCCAATGAATAGTGATTTGGAACATTTTTTCATATCCCTAAAAACAGCTTGAGTTGATTTCCTTAAGAACTGCTTGTTCATATCTTTTGACAATGTCAATTTGGGAATTATTTTTATTCACATAAATTTGAATCAGTTCCTTATATATCTTGGAAATAAGAATTTTGTCGGAGAAACCTGTCACAAAGATCTCTCTCCCCTCTAGTTAAATGTTTCCCATCTAATCTTACCTTTAGTTTGGACTTGTTTGTGAATGACCTTTAAAATTCAATGTAATCAAAAATATTCATTTTATATTCTGGTAATCATCTTTATCCCTTGTTTGGCTATGGGCTTTTCCTTCTGTAGATCTAATGGGTAATTTCTTATTTTTTCTCCTAATTTATTAATGTAGTAGCCTTTTGTATTCAGGGGAATATAAAAAAATAAGATTCCCAGATTAACAGAATAAGAAATAGGTTATTTAAGCAGCCTAATCTCGGAAAAAGAAATAAAACATCACAAATGAATTACTGGCCCCCCCAAAAAAACAGGACTAGATGGTATCCATAAATGAATTCTTTTAAACATTCAAAGAATTATCAATTTCAATATTACACAAGTTGTTCATCAAAAAAGCAGCCAAAGAATGGATCTTAACAAATTCATTTTATAGTGCAAATATAGTTTGATACTTAAACAAGGGAGAGATATGACCAGGTTTGATTTATACCAGGAATACAGATTTTGTTTAATATTAGAAAATCTATAAACCCAATTGATTGTATTATAACAAGAACAAAAATTATATTATCACATCAATAGCTACAAAAGAGTAAGCTGTTGACAAAAGACAATCCCATTAGTGTTTTTTAAAATAATAGAAAACAAAGAAATTAATGGTCTTCTTATTAACATGGTAAATAGTATAGAACTAAAACCAAGAGCCAATAATATTTGTAATAGGGATCAACAAGAATACTTTTGAACAAAATTGGGATGAAGCAAGGACATCCATGATCACCATTTCTATTACATATAGTGCTAACAATGCAACCATAACAATAGAAGTTTTTGTAATTGAGGTAATAAGCATAGTTTTTTTTTTTTTAAAGGAGACAAAATTATCATCTTTTGCAGACAATATAATGGCATTCTTAAATAACCCTAGAGAGTCAACTAAAGTCAATTAAAATGGTACTTAAAAATTGGGGCGATATAAATTCAATTCATACAAATTATTTCCATTTCTGTACAATGCCAATAAAATCAGCAAGAAGATATAAAAAGAGATTTTCTTTAAATTAACTACAATTTTAAAAAAATTGTTGTTGTTGTTTAAGTTGTTTCTGTCATCTTTGACTTTTGTGACCCCATTTGGAGTTTTCCTAGCAGAAATACTGGAATGGTTTGCCATTTACTTCTCCAGCACCTTTTACAGATCAGGAACTAAAGCAAACAGGCTTAAGTAATTTATCCAGATTCCCATATATAGTAAGTATCTGAGGTAAGATTTGAACTCAGGAAGATGAGTCTTCTTGACTTCAGATCCAGTACTCTAATGGGCTACTTAGCTGTGACCCACTCACCATATTTAGTATCATCTATCTATCTATCTATCTATCTATCAAGATACACAATAACTATGATTATAACTACAAATAAATCCTTATGGAAATAAGAGTAGACATAAGTGATGAAAAGATATAAATTTTTCATGGGTAGACACGCAGATCAAACATGATTTCAAATCATGATGATTTGAATCAAATCAAAATGATAGCATCACCTAGATTAATTTACTTATTCAGTGCTATGCCAATCAAAATGCCAAAGAATTACTTTATATAGCTAGAAAAAAAATTACAAAATTCATCTGGGGATGTAAAATGTCAAGAATCTCAAAAGGAGTAATGCAAGAAAAAGTGGGAAGGCAGGGGGCTTTGCAGGACCAAAGCTTAGCCTATATTACAAAGAGTAATTATTAAAACTCTTTGGTATTGATTTAAAAATGGGCAATGGATAGGAAAAAAAGAATGACCATATAATATACAGGAATAAACAAGCCCAGAGACTGCAAAGGACTCAAGAATTGACAGAAAATGTTGGGAAAACTGGATGATAGTTTGGCAGAGATGAGACTTAGACCCTACCTCATAACTTTATGCGAAAAGAAGGTTGTGACTGCTTTTAAAGGCAGGGACCAAAAACATCTGTTGCTTTTGGTCTTCTTTCTATCCTCTGGAGAATCTATGGAAATACCAAGGAAATAACAACTACAATATTGAAAAAAATGTGACTAACTGAATAACTGTAGAGATAGTTGAATTTATAGCCATGGAAACTGTGATTTTTTTTTTCAAAGTTTGGTTCTTTTCCACCTAAAATTATGTACATAGAAAAGCAGCATCAAAAGAAGGGAGCAAAACATGGATGCGTTTTCATCTAAGACAATCTTTGGGAAGCCTGAATAAGCTCCATGACATATAGGGAGAAGGAAAAGTAATGATCCTGCAACTATGAGGCAAATGATTATAATCACAATCCTTTTTTTTTTTTAATATAAAAGCCTATGCTTATTGCAATTACTTCTATTGTTATGATTTCCATTTTTGGTACTATATGAAATAAAAGTGATGATCATGGATGCCCTTGCTTCATCCCAGTTTTGTTGAAGAAGATTTTTATCGATCCCTGTAACACATATTATTGGCTCTTGGTTTTAGATCTGTACTATTTAGCCTGTATTATATGAAATATGAAGCCATCTAAGTAATGTGCTGATGTAGCACTGACCCTGGAATCAGGAAGAAGGATTCAAGTCCAGCCTCAGAGTACTCCTTGCTATCTGGTTCTTGGCAGGGCACTTAACCATTTTATATCTTAGTTCTCTCATCTGTAAGATGGGGATTATAATAGCATATACATCCCAGAATTGCTGTGATTACGTGAGATATTTGTAAAACTCTTTACAAACCTTAAAACATCAGAGGATGCTACAGATTTTAAGCTTTTTTTCTTTTAGTATTTCAGTGTTAACTACATTGTTTTCTCACAATAAACTCATGAGATTGGTGGCAGATGTAGTATTATTTTCATTTCTAGGAAAGGAGACTGAAATGGAAAAGCTATATTACTTTCTCATGGTATCATAACTAGAAAGTATCATATTGGAGTAAAAATTCAGTCTCCTGATTTTCAATCCATGCTGCCTATGGAGAAAATGATCATCATTATTAGAAGGAAATGGATGCTGAGACTTGATAATAAGTAAAATGAGCTTGAGAAAAGAGAATTCCAAAAATGAAAATCAATCTTAAATCACATTGGAAAGAACATCCCTTGTTTCTGTCGATAGCAATATCAACCTTCCATTTAATCACTCACAGCCTCTGAGTTATTCTCTCTTATTTACTCTCTCTAATCCCCAACACTCAGTCAGGTATCACTTCTTTTTGTTACTTTTTCTTCCACAATCTCCTTATTTTTTCTGTCCATCTTCATTTCTTAATTCACACAGCAAGCACCTTAATTGAGGCTCTTATTCCTTCTCCTGACTATAGAAATAGATTCTCCAATAGACCAATGAAATCATACATTCAGTTCCTATCCCCACCTAAGGACCCACCTAGGTCCTGGGGATAAAAAAAACAAAAAAACAAAAAAATGTAGTCCCCACCCTAAGGAGCTTTCATTAGATTGGGAGGTACAAGATATAATTTCAGGAGGAATAGAGAGCTGTCTTGGAGAAATCAGGACAGTCTTTCTGTAGGTATGACATCTGAGCTGAGCCTTATGGGAAATTCAGGTTTAAAAGAGGCATGCTGAGGATGAAATGTCCCTCAACTTCCATCCTCTTCCTTCTCTACTTCATCCTATTCACAGTTGCCAAAAGTTATGTTACTAAACACGTTTCTTTGTGTTGCTTCATTTTGTTTTTGATCAATTTACTTTCCAGTTCAAGAGTGTTCAGTGGCTCCCTGTTCTTCTTGGTTAAAATGCAGTCCCCTAAAACCGACATTATATCTCTGCACAAGCTACCTTTCCAGACTAATTTCACTGTCCTCCAAACACTCTGTTTTAGGAAAATTAGCCTATGGTTTAGAAAAATTGCTCCACTTTCCATTCCCTCAACATACAAACAAGCTAGAATACCTTCCATGCTCGCTTATACGTCTTCTAAGCCTGAGCTTCCTTTAATGCTCAGCTCAGGTGTTATACCTACAGAAAGCCCATCCTGATTTCTCCACGATAATTCTCTTATTCCTCCTGAAATTACTTTATATATTGTTATATCTTTTCCCTTCCAGCTATAGAAAGCTCTCTAGGATGGGGACCATTTTTTTTTTGGTCTTTTTTATCTCTAGCACCTAGGACAGTGCTTTGTCCTTAAGTGGGAATAGGGACTGAGTGTATGATTTCACTAGTCTAGGTAAGTCCCAACTGAGGAAATGCCCTTTACATGTGAAGACCGGCAGTTCTACAATTTATAGTGGTATTGAGCTACTTAGATTACTAAAAAGATATGTCACTTGGTAAGGGTCACACAACCATTGTTTTACAAGGGGAAACATCATGGTTCTTGATTTCAAAGTACTTTCTAGCTTTTTTGCAAAGGGTTCTTAACCTGAGTCCCATAGACTTGTTTTTTTTAAAACTACTATTTTGATAACTGTTTTTCAATATAATTGTTTTCCTTTGTAACCCTCTCTATTCAGAGAAGGATTCATTAGACTGCCCAAAGCATCTAAGCCATGAAAAAAGTTTGAGTTCCTACATTCTACTACAGTGCCAGTCTTATCCACAAATCTTCACTATAACAAATACCGGCTGACCTGTGACAATATGGGAAGAATATGGAAATTTGATAATCAATTCCATTGCTTTTCCACAGTTGGATTCCAGGTTCATCACTGCTCAAAATATACCTTTATTAATTCTGGGAATATTTGAATTGCATCTTCTGATAAAAATAAAGATGTGTGCAAATATTGGAATTATATATTCTTTGTCTTTTTTATCGTTCACAGAAATGGTTCTGAAACAGAATGTCATTGAGCCCTGGTTCTTTCAAACTGTTTCCAAAGAGTAGCTTGCCTGGGGAAAGCTTCAATATTATTCCACTTCCTCATTTTCTCCCAGATTAGATAGTCCAGGAATATTGTTAGGGTTCTATGGTTTCTGCAGTCAATCTGATCTATAAAAACATACACTTTAACAGGTTTGGGACATTTGATGCCTTTCAGTTATACAAATTTGTGTTAGGCTCACCTTGGAGCATTAATAATACTGTATATCATGTCATTTGGAAGAGGAAATCCGTGAGTTTTTCCCTCCCCCCATCCCGCCAGCCCTGCTGTGTGCCTCCTGGTTGTCCTGTTACCAGCAACACTAAAGTTTCTTGGGTTCTAAACTAGTTTTGACCAGAAGCTGCAGGTGTCATTTGGCATTAGCTCTCCTGAGAGCCAGGGAGGGATCATAGTGCTGAAGCCCTCAGGGATTTGATAGGTAGTCTTGGCAGCCAAAGCCAGATGTCTGAATAGGTTTGCTTTTAATCATACCAGGAAACAGGGTATAATAGAGAGGTTATGGGGCTTGGTGTCAGGAAGATCTGGATTCAAACCCACTCAGACGCTTAATCAACTGTATTAGAATGGTGAAGTCTCTTTGTTCTCTCACCAGTTTTCTTATCTGCAAAATAAACAGTTGACTCAAAGATCTTTATGATCTCATTTCAAGTCTAAATAAACACTCCATATAACAAGCCAAAATATTCTTGAAAAAGTACAGAACATCTCATGAGTTTCAAGAACTTACTATTTTGCTAAAAATTTTGTGATAGTCTGCATTTGTCAGAGGGTGTAGTTTGGGGAAAATTGGGCTATAGATAAAGGCCATAGTAATTTTTCTTTTTGCAAGGAGGATGAGGATTCAGATCCATGATTTCATTTGGATAGATAACTCCCTGGTATGGAGTCCAGTTACTCATAATCATGACCTTAGAAGATTATGGTTATACTAGGAGGTTAAGTGACCTACCCATGATTATGCTACCAGTGTATTTCAGAAACAGGACCTGAACCCATTTCCCTGACTCCAAAATTAGTCTTATCCATTATAGCCATTCAGAATCTCTTGGTCATGTATTAAGGATCTTTTTTTTTAAAAGTATTTTGGTAATGGGAGTGAGCAATGAGATGCTCCTGAGATCCATGCACACATCTCTATCTTTGAATGAATACAAAGCATTAATTAACTTCATAGTTAATATCTCCTGCACAAATTATTCTAGAAACAGCTAAGGAAAAAATGGGTAATATTTGATTGGTAGATAAAGTGGCAACAAAAGAATTGACCTTGACTCCTTTGTCTTCTCAACAGCCCTGATGTACATCAGTTGTCCTCATAGTTTCTGCTTATTCCCCATGAAAAGAATTTCAAGTAACAATGGGATGAGAGTCAATTTGAAGAGAAAACCAGAGTCAGAAAGTCCTCAATTCAAATCCTGCTTCTAAATTATAGCAGCCTAACTTATCAGTGGTAAACTACTCCCCAAGATTCAAAGAGTCAGAAATATCACCAAATAAGATGATCTTTGTAAAGCACTTAGTACAGTTTTTGTTGTTCAGTTCTTTCACTTGTGGCTGACTCTTTGTGGTCCCTGTTAGGGTTTTTTAAATAGTATTTTCTTTTTCCCTCAGTTACATTAGCATTCTTTTTTTTTTTTTGCAAGATTTTGAGTTCCAAATTTTTGTCTCATTCCCTCCCCTCTTTTCCTTGCCTAAATAGTAGGCAATTTGATATAAATTATACATGTGCTATCATGTAAATCATATTTCCACATTAGTCTCAGTTGTGGAAGAAGAAAGATCAAAAGGGGAAAAACATGAAGAATAAAATAAACATGAAAAATATGCTTCAACCCACATTCTAAGATTGATGGTTCTTTCTTTCTTCTCCTCCTCCCCCCCACCCCCAGGCAATTGGGGTTAAGTGACTTGCTCAGGGTCACACAGCTAGGAAATGTTAAGTGTCTGAAACAAGATTTGAACTCAGGTCTGACTTCAGAGCTGGTGCTCTATCCACTGCACCATGTAGCTGCCCCCAACTATCAGTTCTTTATCTGGATTTGGATAGTATTTTTCTGCACAAGTCCTAACCTTGGATCATTGTGTTGCTGAGAAGAGCTGAGTCAATTATAGTTGATCATCACACAATGTTGCTGATATTATGTATAGTTCTTTCCTGGTCCTGCTCATTTCATGATCATTTCATGTTGCATTCATTTCTTGAAAGATGCTGCCGTGGGCCAGCTAGATGGCGCAGTAGATAGAGCACCAGCCCTGGAGTCAGGAGGAGCTGAGTTCAAATTTGGCCTCAAACATTTAATACTTCCTGGCTGTGTGACCCTGGGCAAGTCACTTAGCCCCAATTGCCTCAGGGGAAAAAAAGCTACTACCCAGTTCCTTCTTGATTATGGCTTTCAAATTGTCCAATGATTCTTACCTTGTATCTCCTAGATCTATCTTCTAAGTCACTTGCTTTTCCAAGGAGGTATTTTACTTTTTTTTTTTTTTTTTTAAATGCCATTTGATTTTTTTTTAGGACAACTGATGTGTCACATATCTAGCAAGTGTCAAGTGTCTAAGGCTGGATTTGAACTCAAGTCTTCCTCACCCCTGCTCTATCCACTGCATCACTTAGCTTCTCCTGTTCACTTCATTCTTGATGTCTCACAGAGTCATTAATATCCATTTTCCCAATTCTAATTTTTAAGGAATTGTTCTCAATTTTCTTTTCCATTTGGCCATTTTTGCTTTTTAAGCAGTTATTTTCTTTTTCCAAGCTCTTGATTCTTTTTTTTTTCATAATTTTCTTACATTATTCATTTATTTTCTCAATTTTCTTTCTCTCTTATATGATTTTTAAGCTCCCTTTTGAACTCTTAGAAACTCTTTCATGAGTTCTTTCTGGGCTTCAGACCACTTCCCATTTTTCTTTGGGGTTTTACCCATAGCAGTTTTGACATTATTGTCCTCTTCTGAGTTTGTGTGTCTTTATCCCCCCTGTTACCACCTATAGTCATATTCTTTTTTTTTTCTTTGGTTGTTGTTTTCTGCTCATCTTTTTTGACCTTTTTCCTTTCTTTTAAATTTGAACTCTATTCCCATTAACAAAAAGTACTGGAACGGGGACTGCCTCCGGCTTCTTGTGTCAGGGACTTCCCTGAAGTTGCAATTCATGGGAGATTCTGGTGTCTACTGCGGCACCGAAGGAGTGAGGTGGGGTGACTGGCATTGTTGAAAGCCATAGGGGTGTAGCTGCTTATTTAGTGTTGACCTGGGGTCCCAGTGATCATGTCTAGCATGTACTGAAGTTTGTGAGGTGTTTCTGTGTCTTCTGTGCTACGTGGAAGCATGTGGTGCTCTGACTACTGAAATCAGCTTGTTCCTATGACTGGGCTGAGGTATGTGTGGGGTGCCTGTGTTGGTTTTTGCCTGATCCACTGCCCTGGGGCTCAGGATTTCCCACAGGTTTGCTAAAATGGGACTTGTTGTGACTTCCTGAAAAAACTTCCTGTCCTGGACTGCACTCCCTTTTTGCCTTATTGAAACAACCCTTTCTTGAAGATCTCCCAAGTTCCTTTGGCTAAAAGATTATTTCACTCCATCTTTCTTGTAGGTTCTGCCATTGCAGGTTTTTTTTTTTTTTTGGGGGGGGGAGGAACTATTTTGTGATTGTTTGAAAATTATAGTGATTTGCTTACTCTGTCACCTTGAATCCAGGAAATGGATCCTATTTGGGGTTTTCTTGGCAGAGATACTGAAATGGGCTGTTATTTCCTTCTCTAGTTTATTTTACAAATAAGGAAATTGAGGCAAACTGGATGAAGTAAATTATCCAGGGTCATATAACTGGAAAATTTGAGGCCAGATTTGAGTCTTCCTGATTTTCTGCTCTACACTCTATTCATGGATGCACCTTGATACCCATAATGATAGTAACTCCAGCAGCAGCTGCCGCTATTAATTCCATATGATTGATTGCCATGAGGAAAGTGTTTGGAAATGCCTAAAGCATTGTATAATGGTGACAGCTTGTGCTCATTACCTTGCAAGAACTGGAGTTTTTCTCCTGGTTTTAGGACAAGAGAATATTTGAGCCTAATTGTCCAGCAAGAAAGAAACAAAGAATTAGTATCATAGTACTTCTAGTGGAAGAAAAGTGGCTAGGAAAAGCCTAGTGCTTTCCATTCAAATCAATGTATAGAAACATAAGTACCTATTAAGGCAGCATTCAGTATTTAACTCATAATTCAGACCCCTGTTGATGATTCTATTTTGGGGAAAAGAAAGTCTAATTGTCTCTGGGATGAGCCAGGTGTCTGTGGCTGGCCAGAGCTGATGAGCTCATCAGCAGGTTAGTCACCAGCTGGTGTCATTTTGGGTGGGTGGGTTGGGGAAGATAAGCTATTCACTAACCTGGCAATATAGGCAGAGAAAGGTGGTGATATGTCTAGCACAATGAAATCGGACATTTTTAATGGAATAAAATATGAATCTTAATCAGTCCCTTTTCTTTAGTTTTTCCAGCTTTCAGTGGCTAGTACTTGATATTATAGACACAGCTATATTGCTGCAAGCTGAGCATCTATGTTCAAATACTGCCTGAGTTACTTACTATCTGTGACTTTAAGCACATCAATTAACTTTTCTCAGCTTCAGTTTCCATGTATGTATAATATAGGAGTTAGATTAGATTATGTTGAAAGGCTTTCAGAAAATCTATTCTTTAAGGTAGGGATTTTTAACCTGGGGAACATGGTTCTTATGTATAGATTTCTGAAAGTCTGGGGATTTTAACTTGGGGCTGGGGGGGAAGAGATGTTTATTTTACCAACCTCTTTAGTTATGATTTTTTGAAAGCATGTTATTCTGAGAAGGGGTCCTCAGGCTTCAGCCAGTTATCAAAGGGGATACACACACAAAAAAGGGGAATAACTCCTAGGCTAAAAGGGAGGATTCATAAAATTTTGAGTCCTAGATTTTGAAATCTAAGGGTCTGGATTCAAAAAAGACTTGCCACTTTCTGTGTAAACTGTTTCGTTTGTCTGCCTTTCAACTTATTCATTTTGTAAACTATTTTGTAGTTAATTAGACATCCTCCCAGGTGTCTTCCCAGCTCCTAACCCTACAACCTCCAAGTAAGTGTTTGATGAATTACACTTTCTCTGCAAGCTTTGAAAAAATGCTCATTAAAGCCTAGGTAAGCTCTGAGTGTCAAAACATTGTAAGAAGCTTAAGAGTTACAAAATAATGTTTCCTCGTTTTATTGGGTTCTTTTCTATGTTGCCTATGGTAGGTGTGATACTAATAACTCATGACTACACTGAAATTCTGTTGCCACTGGAAAATAATTAAGGATATCATACCTAACACACACACACACACACACACACACACACACACAATGATAAAAACCTTATTTTAAAAAGCTGTCCAAAACATATGGTCTGTAAATGACATGCTGCTCTATAGAAAATGTAGAGCATATAATTCATGACAAGTACACAGGGTTGAGTCTTTTTCCCATATAGCCCGATTGTTTTAAATGAACTTAAGAAAATCCTCAAATATCAAATAACAAAATAAAAAAAAAAAGCCACAGGCAAATTCAACGACATGATTCATCACAAATAAACCTAGTTTAATCAACAATATTACATCACAGATAATATAAAAATAAACATTTTCACAGGAGCACTGAAATATACCGATCCAAATGCACATAACATTGAACATGTAACTTATACACTTTCCCTTCATGTTAATTGGCGATGCTATGTATTATAAAGTATATAACAGGAAATTTAAAGTTGTAACAGAACTCAGCAGCCAAGTCATACGATTTTTACTCTAGAAAGTGGTTGGACCTAAAATGAAGGCCCAACCAGGGCAATTGAACATAGATTCATAAAAGGAACAGTAAGACTGCATCTGCTCTGATTATACTTAAGCTGAGAAGAGTACCAAGTGCATGCTATTGGACTTAACAAAGAAATATAGGGTAGAAGCCATTTAAGAAAAAAAAAATTGTCATTAGAGCTTATTGGAGCAGCAGGGGACCATAGCAGCTGCATTCCCACCTCTCTTTCCCCATTTTCCTAAATCTCTCTCCAAGGCTATGTCTATAATACTTCTTTCCCAGTTTTATAGAGCACAGCACAGTGATTTAGTTGTGCTTTGAATATAGGTCCACCCTGTTGCACTTTTCAAATAGTAGTCACCAATGGATTTCATGCATTATTTTTTTTTACAATGGTTGTATAAATTTTTACTGCAAAACTTCACAAATATATACCCTACAGATCCAGTTAGACTAAAATATTTTCTATTTGTCATATGATCCTATGTTCACTTGACACAAAATTGACTTTTTACATATAAAATCAGAAACCCGATTTTAAAAGGCAAGCATGCAAATACATCATTAGGGAAAATTTAATATGGAGCTTCACAAAGTGGACTTTGGGAGATTATTATAATTTCACAAAAAGAAGGATTGAAAGAGAATCCAACACTTCAAGATACTGATATTTGACAATCATAGAGAGATGCTTATTTTCACCATGCCACATATATTATGGATCCCAGATAAAGCAATCTGTTATACTGAGGATATTCATTTTAATAAATAAGATTTATATCAGTGTTCTAGATCCAAAAAGAATGCTCTTCCGGGGAAAGTTTTCGATCGTATCTGTACAATTGATGGACTGCAGTTGCTTCATCAATAAATAATCTGATAATTGTCTTCAAGATGAACAGAAAGCTTAAGGTTTATGATATAACGGATGGATCAGATTTGACAGCTAGTATCAAACTTTCAGTCTTTGTTGCTGATGCAGTTCCAGCCCCTATTATCCATGAAGTCATTTGTATCCAAAGACAGTTTAGTATCGTACAAGAGGAAAGTTAGTAGTTTGAACAGATTTCCTGGGCATATTTCCACATCACAGTTGATATCCACGTAGGAATGCTAAACCAATGCCTGGAATTGAGTGGTTCTGGAAAACAATAGTGGCTTATTTTATGTTTCTCCATTCTTTTTCAGACTCTTAAATGTCCTTGTGACAGAGGAGTTATTCCAATACTCTTTTACCAAGGAGGAAGGGGTGGGGGGAGATGGATTGTAGCATTTGAACTCACCAGGGAGGTTAGCTGACTGGCAAAGCAAACTTAGAACTTAGAAATCCTGAGCCACACTCCAATTCTTCCCAGTTTCCTATCCATTCAGGTCAAGGAGCAAATAAATTTGGCAGGCTTTCAGCAGTGATTACTCAGATGCTAAGAAACATCTGGATTCTGAACTTTTCATCAATTTTGGCTGAGAAATTATAGCACATTAGCAAATTCACTTGTTTCAATGCTTACATGTTGCTCTGTTCGAGATTTAAGAAGTCACAGCATCAGATACTATCTTTTTTCAGGCAAAGGGGTTATACCACTTCAGCCTGATTTCCAGTTTAATTCAGACTTGGTGGACACAATGACCAGAAATCCCTGTTCTGCCATAGGGGCTGCTTGGAAATAGCCGGCAAAATCATTCTTTGTTACTTTTTGGCAGGGTTTCTTGATTCCATGCATGTCATTATGGTCTCCTCTGTGAGATATAAAGTAGGAAACTGAAAGAAACCTTCCCAACAGTAAAAGAGCACTTCTATTCACCCTCCATCTCCCCTTGCTAGCTCTCCACACACAATCTGAAAGTTCTCTAGGACCAAAAATAATGCAGAATTTACATGATCAATAGGGTTAGGCTAGCCTGGAAAGCAGCCCTGCACAGACCTGGACATCCTAAGATCTTAAAAAAACCAAAACACTGAAATAAATGGAAGAATTTCGCTATCAGGGAGACATCACTTAATGGGCCCTGGCCCAAGCTCCCTACCCCCTTTTTGTCCCTGGGGTATTTAACGTTGCTACAAATTACACAATGCTTCCAAGATCATTCAGGTAAATAGTCATTAAATAGTTTATGTTTTGTGTTCTGTTCTCCTGCCATGGATTACAGGAATAACCCCCCAATTTGCTGCTGAAAGAGATTTTTAGCAAATATCTACTGAGCTTTGAAAGATCGTTATGTTTATTACCATTTCACCGCATCTAATTTGCTATGTGCATTTTGGTGACTTGTTTTCTCTATGTAAAAGTATAAGTAGATGATGACACTTTACACATGGAAAGGTTTCTTTTACAATTTTCAAATAAGAGAATCTCCTTTCCTCTGATCCTGTGAGACCAGAGGTTTGGATTAGCTAACTTTAAAGGTTCCTCCGAACTCTGCAAAGTTAGTCAATCCCTCAATCACTGCATTGATTTGGTTATCACTTTGGGCCCCCCAAGTTGCTCTCAAGAACCAATTCCATATTCCACAATAACTCAGAGAATACAAGGATTGATGATTGTCAGCCCCCTGCTTGGAGTCTATGCATTTTTAGTTCTACAAATTGAATTTATGAAACAATCCTTAATACTGATCTTTCATATTTAATGGGAGTTTGTGCCTGTTTAGGTGATATACAGCATATTCATCTCAATAAGTTAATATCATTGTGTGAGGAAAATATTACAGGGCTCAGATTGTAGCAATTAAAAATGTGTTTAAACACAGAATGAGCAATATTAGAAAAGCCCGAAACATTTGACAGGTTAATGTCCTGAGAAGCAAAGCAAACCTGTAATACAAAGGCATCCCTTATCGACCTCTTTAAAGTGAAGTAGTTCTTTTTTAAAAAACAGCATTTCTATGATTAACAATTGAATCTGCTTGGCCATGCTGCCAAGGGATGTCCTCAGGTATTTAAATAGAATATTTTCACTCCCATTTTACAAAATGAGGATTAGTGAGCTCAGATCATGCTCTTTCTATAAACAATTTACACAATGAAAACTATTCTCTTACCATTTACGAATCTTCTCCTACTGTTATCATACTTTTAGACATGTTTGAGGATAATATAAAAGGTCACTTTTTCCAGCACTTTTCTTACAGATCCTATTTGACAATGATTGTGTTTTCGTCTCCTGATTTCATTTATTTCTTTCCATTAAAAAAAAAAAAACTCAAACACCCAGATTTTAGGTCACCATTAACTCCCAAACACTACCCTTGCCCAGCTACACTTTGCCTTAACTTGTGCATTCAACTTTAGCCAGTAAATCATTAGTTCAGGATGGCTTTTTATGTTTTTTTTTTTTGCTGATGTGGATCAACATTCATCCAGGAAAACAAACAAACCCCTGCAGCATTAAACAGCAACATTGCCAATAAATAGCATGTTTACTTAAGGAGATTTTAAACATCCCGAGACATTAAGCTCAAAAACCTATGTGCCATTATTATTTAAATTCGGGACTTTATCCATGACAATGAATACAGATTTCCACCATCAAACATCTAGCACCCAAAATATAAAGAACAGTTTTCTTGAAAATTACAATTAGAAAATCAGCATCACCTTTCAAGATTTCAGCTCCAAGCCACCTGTCTAGTCATCACCCGACTGAAGACTGCCAGAAATTTTTGCTGATCAACCAACAGAAATCGTTTGATTTTTTCAAAGCTCAGGAGCCAGCTCACTCTACTCTCTTTTAGGTAAAAAATCCTTTCGAGATTTTCAACTCAAACACATCTGTCTAATCATCAACCCACTGAAGACAGCCAGAAACTTTTGCTCACAGACTAACAGAAAACGTTGGATTTTTTCAAACCCAGGAGCCAGCTCACTTTGCTACCTGAAGAATCGGGAGAATTATTTTCTATCCTAAATATTTGGAGGATGTGGACGAGTAGAATGATGCTCATGTGGATCAGAAAAGACAATAATACTTAAAATGATGACTCTAGGTGCACGACCTAAAGTCCAAGACAGTTCTATATCTCAGGCGAAATTATAAATATAACAATAACCAAAGGGAAAAGCGAACACATATATGTATATTTGAGAGTGGCGAATTTTGAAATGGCATAAATCGCATGTATTTAATGGAGAGTACTCTTTTAATATATTTCAATTCAGGAAAGTGACTGATCCAATTAAAAAAATCCTACAAGGCTTTAGTACAAGGGGAAAGGGTATCTCTCTTTTTGGCTTCAGAATATTTGAGTTTTATATTCTTTCTAAACTCATCGAATGACTTTTTTTTTTAAAGTCCTTGACTGCTAAGTGGCATAGTTGCCCCAGCCCACATCCTCCCTTCCAGTTCTTCTGTTTCTCATGATACGATGGAGTTTTCTTTTCTTCTTCTTATTTTTAAATGAAGTGTTTGGGAAGCTTTTGCACGTGGGCACTTCATAAGCTCGTATCTCCGTTCTGCTTATACTCGGATAAAATGTTCAGGGTCATATCTTCACTTTT